>NC_134486.1:420160789-420364876 GCF_040206685.1 Ascaphus truei
CGGCTGCCAACCTATTCCTGGAGATCGCCGTCGAGGAATCTCCATGGAAGTCAATGGGCCCATTGACTTACAATGGGAAACCGCCGCTCCTCCTCTCGGACGCCACCTGCTGGTCTTCGAGGGAAACAGGTCCAAAACCGCTATATCTGCCATTGAAGTGAATGGAGCTCCAATGGCGACCTCTGGGACTCTGCAAAATGGTGCCTGAAAAGGCAGGAAAATTAAACAAAGGCTATAATCACTTCCTCAACTATTAACCCTTGTCCTCCCGGATGGATCCCAGTGTGTGTGTGGTGCAGACACTGACATGGTGATAATACACTAGAACAGGGGAACACACATTTTCATGTTGCAGCGAGGTAGAAACCACATTCCTGGACCGCAGTCCAGTTAACCCCTTGCCTCCCTGGTGAGGTCAGGGGGTGGCCATATGGGGTGCAACCCATTTAATACCGGGCCAACCCCCCTCTCCCTCTACAATATGTTATCTATATTTATATGTAATCTATACGTTATATGTAATCTATATTTATATGTACTCTATACGTTATACGTGTGCGGTATGTCTCATTTTGGATGTACGGGATGCGGTGACTTATAATGGGTCCCTCGCATGTCGAGCTGCGCTACTGCTTGTGGGGGAGTCATCTTTTCATTTTGACATTCCCCACATAGGTTATGAGCGCATTGGACTGATATACAGTATATCTTCTATATGTACCGGCAGTCCTCGGTTATCCAATGGGATCCGTTCTGGAAGTAGCGTTGGATAGTGACACTGCTGTAAAGTGAGTGCCGTGTTAATCAGTGGCGGCGAGCGTTGGATAACGCAACCCGGCGTCGGGAAACGGCCCGTAGGGTGGCATTGTAAAGTGACGGATATGCCGTCCATCATAAAGTGAAATGTCGGAGAGCGAGGACTATGTATGTGTGTGTGTGTGTGTGTGTGTGTGTGTGTGTGTGTGTGTGTGTGTGTGTGTCAGCGTGTGTGTGTGTGTGTGTGTGTCAGCGTGTGTGTGTGTGTGTGTGTGTCAGCGTGTGTGTGTGTGTGTGTGTCAGCGTGTGTGTGTGTGTGTGTGTGTGTCAGCGTGTGTGTGTGTCTGTGTGTGTGTGTGTGTGTCTGTGTGTGTGTGTGTGTCAGCGTGTGTGTGTGTGTGTGTGTGTGTGTGTCAGCGTGTGTGTGTGTGTGTGTGTGTGTCTGTGTGTGTGTGTGTGTCTGTGTGTGTGTGTCTGTGTGTGTGTGTGTCTGTGTGTGTGTGTGTGTGTCAGCGTGTGTGTGTGTGTGTGTCAGCGTGTGTGTGTGTCAGCGTGTGTGTGTGTGTGTGTGTCAGCGTGTGTGTGTGTCAGCGTGTGTGTGTGTGTGTAACAGTGAGAGATAGCTATCTCACACAGCGTCACACACACACACACAGAGTCACACAGCGTCACACACACACACACAGAGTCACACAGCGTCACACACAGAGTCACACAGCGTCACAGTCACACACAGAGTCACACAGCGTCACACACACAGCGTCACACAGCGTCACACACACAGCGTCACACAGCGTCACACAGCGTCACACAGCGTCACACACACACACAGCGTCACACAGCGTCACACACACACACACAGCGTCACACAGCGTCACACACACACACACAGCGTCACACAGCGTCACACACACAGCGTCATACAGCGTCACACACACAGCGTCACACACACACAGCGTCACACAGCGTCACACACACACAGAGTCACACACACACACACACACACAGAGTCACACACACACACAGAGTCACACACACACACAGAGTCACACAGCGTCACACACACACACACAGCGTCACACAGCCACACACAGAGTCACACACACACACACAAACACACACAGCGTCACACAGCCACACACAGAGTCACACACACACAGAGTCACACACACACACAGAGTCACACACACACACACAGCGTCACACAGCGTCACACACACACACACAGCGTCACACAGCGTCACACAGCGTCACACACACACACACAGAGTCACACATACACACACAGAGTCACACACACACACATAGAGTCACACACACACACAGAGTCACACAGTGTCACACACACAGCGTCACACAGCATCACACACACACACACACACAGCGTCACACAGCGTCACACACACACACACACACACACACAGAGTCACACACACACACACACACAGAGTCACACACACACACACACACAGAGTCACACACACACACACACACAGAGTCACACACACACACACACACACACAGAGTCACACACACACACACACAGAGTCACACACACACACACACACACACACACACACACACACACACAGCGTCACACACACACACACACACACACACACACACACACACACACACAGAGTCACACAGCCACACACAGAGTCACACACACACACACAGAGTCACACACACACACACACACACACACACACACACACAGAGTCACACACACACAGAGTCACACAGAGTCACACACACACACACACACACACACACACACACACACACACACACACACACACACACACACACACACACACACAGTCACACAGCCACACACAGAGTCACACACACACACACACACAGAGTCACACACACACACACACACACACACACACACACACACACACACACACACACACACACACACACACACACACACACACACACACACACACACAGAGTCACACACACACAGAGTCACACACACACAGAGTCACACAGAGTCACACACACACACACACACACACACACACACACACACACACACACACACACACACACACACACACACACACACACACACACACACAGACACACACACACACACACAGAGTCACACAGAGTCACACACACACACACACACACACACACACACAGAGTCACACAGCCACACACAGAGTCACACAGCCACACACAGAGTCACACACACACACAGAGTCACACAGCGTCACACACACACAGAGTCACACAGAGTCACACACACACACACACACACACACACACAGAGTCACACACACACAGAGTCACACAGAGTCACACAGAGTCACACACACACACACACACACACACACACACACACACACACACACACACACACACACACACACACACACACACACACACACACACACACACACAGAGTCACACAGAGTCACACACACACACACACACACACAGAGTCACACAGCCACACACAGAGTCACACAGCCACACACAGAGTCACACACACACACAGAGTCACACAGCGTCACACACACACAGAGTCACACAGAGTCACACACACACACACACACACACACAGAGTCACACAGCCACACACAGAGTCACACACACACACAGAGTCACACAGCGTCACACACACACACACACAGAGTCACACAGCCACACACAGAGTCACACAGCAACACACAGAGTCACACACACACACAAAGTCACACAGCGTCACACACACACACACACAGAGTCACACAGAGTCACACAGAGTCACACACACACACACAGAGTCACACACACACAGAGTCACACAGAGTCACACACACACACAGAGTCACACAGAGTCACACACACACACAGAGTCACACAGCGTCACACACACACACACACACACAGAGTCACACAGCCACACACAGAGTCACACAGCCACACACAGAGTCACACACACACAGAGTCACACAGCGTCACACACACACACAGCGTTACACACACACACACAGCGTCACACAGCCACACACAGAGTCACACAGCCACACACAGAGTCACACACACACACACACACACACACACACACACACACACAACACACACACACACACACACACACACACACACACACACACACAGAGTCACACACACACACACACACACACACACACACACACACACACACACACACACACACACACACACACACACACACACACACAGTCACACAGCCACACACAGTCACACACACACACACACACACACACACACACACACACACACACACACACACACACACACACACACACACACACACACACACACACAGAGTCACACACACACACAGAGTCACACACACACACACACACACACACACACACACACACACACACACACACACACACACACACACACACACACACACACACACACACACACACACACAGAGTCACACAGCGTCACACACACACAGAGTCACACAGAGTCACACACACACACACACACACACACACACAGAGTCACACAGCCACACACAGAGTCACACAGCGTCACACACACACACACACACACACACACAGAGTCACACAGCCACACACAGAGGCACACAGCCACACACAGAGTCACACACACACACAAAGTCACACAGCGTCACACACACACACACACACACAGAGTCACACAGAGTCACACAGAGTCACACAGAGTCACACACAAACACACACAGAGTCACACAGAGTCACACACACACAGAGTCACACAGAGTCACACACACACACAGAGTCACACAGAGTCACACACACACACAGAGTCACACAGCGTCACACACACACACACACACACAGAGTCACACAGAGTCACACAGAGTCACACAGAGTCACACAGAGTCACACACAAACACACACAGAGTCACACAGAGTCACACACACACAGAGTCACACAGAGTCACACACACACACAGAGTCACACAGAGTCACACACACACACAGAGTCACACAGCGTCACACACACACACACACACACACACAGAGTCACACAGCCACACACAGAGTCACACAGCCACACACAGAGTCACACACACACACACAGAGTCACACAGCGTCACACACACACACACACACACAGCGTCACACACACACACACACAGCGTCACACAGCGTCACACAGCCACACACAGAGTCACACAGCCACACACAGAGTCACACACACACACACACACACACACACACACACACACACACAGAGTCACACACACACACACACACACACACACACACACACACACACAGAGTCACACACACACACACACACACACACACACAGTCACACACACACACACACACACACACACACAGAGTCACACACACACACACACACACACAGAGTCACACACACGCACAGAGTCACACAGAGTGGCACAGCCACACACACACACACACACACAGAGTCACACACACACACAGAGTCACACAGCGTCACACACACACACACACAGCGTCACACACACACACACACACACACACAGCGTCACACAGCGTCACACAGCCACACACAGAGTCACACAGCCACACACAGAGTCACACAGCCACACACAGAGTCACACAGCCACACACAGAGTCACACAGCCACACACAGAGTCACACAGCCACACACAGAGTCACACACACACACACACACACACAGAGTCACACACACACACACACACACACACACACACACACACACACACACACACACACACACACACACACAGAGTCACACACACAGAGTCACACACACACACACACACACACACACACACACACACACACACACACACACACACACACACACACACACACACACACACACACACACACACAGAGTCACACACACACACACACACACACACACACACAGAGTCACACACACACACACACACACACACAGCGTCACACACACACACACACAGCGTCACACACACACACACACAGCGTCACACACACACACAGCGTCACACACACAGCGTCACACACACAGCGTCACACACACAGCGTCACACACAGCGTCACACACACAGCGTCACACACACAGCGTCACACACACAGCGTCACACACACAGCGTCACACACACAGCGAGCCACACACAGCGTCACACACAGTCTTACACAGTCACACAGTCACACACAGTCACACACACACACACAGTCACACACACACAGTCACACACACACAGTCACACACACGTGTTATTCTCAAATGAGTTAACCCCTTTTTTAAGAGAGTATATCACCAATAGTGGAAAACATAGTATTAGCTGGAGTGAGTAGATGCATGTGAAGAAGAGACCGGTGAGGTTTGGGAAGCTCTGTACAGGTGAAAAAGAGACCTGTGAGGTTTGGGAAGCTCTGTACATGTGAAGAAGAGACCTGTGAGGTTGGAAAAGCTCTGTACATGTGAAGAAGAGACCTGTGAGGTTTGGAAAGCTCTGTACAGGTGAAGACGAGACCTGTGAGGTTTGGAAAGCTCTGTACCTTACAGGAATCTTATTCACCTGTACAGAGCTTCCCAAACTTCACAGGTCTCTTCTTCACATGTACAGAGCTTCACAAACCTCACAGGTCTCTTCTTCATCACTGACAGACATGCACAGCGCATCGCAGGAACCTCTGGTAGCACAGGGGCACACGGTGAAAGATTGCACAGAGAAACATTCCGATCATTAGGAGAAAATCAGGCAAAATATAATTATTTTACAGTGGTCTAATTGGGACTTTACAGAGCACAAGTACTGGGTCTGGGACCCTCTACAGCAGCATAGCAGCTAGTAATATTATTACTATTACAGGGTCCTGTCCCTCAATACACAGAGCATCATTATTGTGTGAGGAGCTGCTCATGGATCAATAGCACCATCTGGTGGTATTCCTCAGTACTACAGCAACATCTCCAGTATCAGAATTACCACAGGAACACAAACCTTCAGTATCAGTATTACTACAGCAACACACACCTCCAGTATCAGTACTACAGCAACACACACCTCCAGTATCAGTACTACAGCAACACACACCTTCTGTATCAGTACTACAGAAAACAAACCTCTGGTATCAGTATTACTACAGCAACACAATTCTCCAGTATCAGTACTACAGCAACACAAACCTCCAGTATCAGTACTACAGGAACACACACCTTCTGTATCAGTACTACAGCAACACACACCTCCAGTATCAGTACTACAGCAACACAAACCTCCAGTATCAGTACTACAGGAACACAAACCTCCAGTATCAGTACTACAGCAACACACGCCTCCAGTATCAGTACTACAGCAACAAACACCTTCTGTATCAGTAATACAGCAACACACGCCTCCAGTATAAGTACTACAGCAACACACGCCTCCGGTATCAGTACTACAGCCACACACGCCTCCAGTATCAGTACTACAGCAACACACACCTCCGGTATCAGTACTACAGCAACACACGCCTCCAGTATCAGTACTAAAGCAACACACACCTCCGGTATCAGTACTACAGCAACACACGCCTCCAGTATCAGTACTACAGCAACACACACCTCCGGTATCAGTACTACAGCAACACACACCTCCAGTATCAGTACTACAGCAACACACGCCTCCAGTATCAGTACTACAGCAACACACACCTCCAGTATCAGTACTACAGCAACACACACCTCCTGTATCAGTACTACAGCAACACACGCCTCCAGTATCAGTACTACAGCAACACACACCTCCAGCATCAGTACTACAGCAACACACACCTCCAATATCAGTACTACAGCAACACACACCTCCGGGATCAGTACTACAGCAACACACGCCTCCAGTATCAGTACTACAGCAACACACGCCTCCAGTATCAGTACTACAGCAACACACACCTCCAGTATCAGTACTACAGCAACACACGCCTCCAGTATCGGTACTACAGCAACACACGCCTCCGGTATCAGTACTACAGCAACACATGCCTCCGGTATCAGTACTACAGCAACACACGCCTCCGGTATCAGTAATACAGCAACACAAACCTCCAGTATCAGTACCACAGCAACACACGCCTCCAGTATCAGTACTACAGCAACACACACCTCCAGTATCAGTACTACAGCAACACACACCTCCAGTATCAGTACTACAGCAAAACAAACATCCAGTATCAGTACTACAGCAACACACACCTCCAGTATCAGTACTACAGCAAAACAAACATCCAGTATCAGTACTACAGCAACACACGCCTCCGGTATCAATACTACAGCAACACACACCTCCGGTATCAGTACTACAGCAACACACACCTCCGGTATCAGTACTACAGCAACACACGCCTCCACTATCAGTACTAAAACAACACACACCTCCAGTATCAGTACTACAGCAACACACACCTCCAGTATCAGTACTACAGCAACACACACCTCCAATATCAGTACTACAGCAACACACACCTCCAGTATCAGTACTACAGCAACACACGCCTCCAGTATCAGTACTACAGCAACACACACCTCCAGTATCAGTACTACAGCAACACACACCTCCGGTATCAGTATTACTACAGCAACACAAATCTCCAGTATCAGTACTACAGCAACACAAACCTCCAGTATCAGTACTACAGGAACACACACCTTCTGTATCAGTACTACAGCAACACACACCTCCAGTATCAGTACTACAGCAACACAAACCTCCAGTATCAGTACTACAGGAACACAAACCTCCAGTATCAGTACTACAGGAACACAAACCTCCAGTATCAGTACTACAGGAACACAAACCTCCAGTATCAGTACTACAGCAACAAACACCTTCTGTATCAGTACTACAGCAACACACGCCTCCAGTATAAGTACTACAGCAACACACACCTCCAGTATCAGTACTACAGCAACACACACCTCCAGTACCAGTACAGCAGCAACACACACCTCCAGTATCAGTACTACAGCAAAACATACCTCCAGGATCAGTACTACAGCAACACACACCTCCGGTATCAGTACTACAGCAACACACGCCTCCAGTATCAGTACTAGAGCAACACACACCTCCGGTATCAGTACTACAGCAACACACGCCTCCAGTATCAGTACTACAGCAACACACACCTCCGGTATCAGTACTACAGCAACACACGCCTCCAGTATCAGTACTACAGCAACACACCTCCGGTATCAGTACTACAGCAACACACACCTCCAGTATCAGTACTACAGCAACACACACCTCCAGTATCAGTACTACAGCAACACACACCTCCAGTATCAGTACTACAGCAACACACACCTCCAGTATCAGTACTACAGCAACACACCTCCGGTATCAGTACTACAGCAACACAAACCTCCAGTACCAGTACTACAGCAACACACACCTCCGGTATCAGTACTACAGCAACACACACCTCCAGTATCAGTACTACAGCAACACACCTCCGGTATCAGTACTACAGCAACACAAACCTCCAGTACCAGTACTACAGCAACACACACCTCCGGTATCAGTACTACAGCAACACAAACCTCCGGTGTCAGAACTACAGCAAAACACGCCACCAGTATCAGTACTACAGCAACACACACCTCCAGTATCAGTACTACAGCAACACACACCTCCAGTATCAGTACTACAGCAACACAAACCTCTGGTGTCAGAACTACAGCAACACACGCCACCAGTATCAGTACTACAGCAACACACACCTCCAGTATCAGTACTACAGCAACACACACCTCCAGTATCAGTACTACAGCAACACACGCCTCCAGTATCAGTACTACAGCACCACACACCTCCTGTATCCGTACTACAGCAACACACGCCTCCAGTATCAGTACTACAGCAACACACGCCTCCAGTACCAGTACAGCAGCAACACACACCTCCAGTACCAGTACTACAGCAACACACACCTCCAGTACCAGTACTACAGCAACACACACCTCCAGTACCAGTACTACAGCAACACACACCTCCAGTATCAGTACTACAGCAACACACGCCTCCAGTACCAGTACAGCAGCAACACACACCTCCAGTACCAGTACTACAGCAACACACACCTCCAGTATCAGTACTACAGCAACACACGCCTCCTGTATCAGTACTACAGCAACACACGCCTCCGGTATCAGTACTACAGCAACACATGCCTCCGGTATCAGTACTACAGCAACACACGCCTCCAGTATCAGTACTACAGCAACACAAACCTCCAGTATCAGTACTACAGCAACACACGCCTCCGGTATCAGTACTACAGCAACACAAACCTCCAGTATCAGTACTACAGCAACACACGCCTCCACTATCAGTACTACAGCAACACACGCCTCCAGTATCACTACTACAGCAACACAAACCTCCAGTATCAGTACTACAGCAACACACGCCTCCGGTATCAGTACTACAGCAACACAAATCTCCAGTATCAGTACTACAGCAACACACGCCTCCACTATCAGTACTACAGCAACACACGCCTCCAGTATCACTACTACAGCAACACAAACCTCCAGTATCAGTACTACAGCAACACACGCCTCCGGTATCAGTACTACAGCAACACACACCTCCAGTATCAGTACTACAGCAACACACGCCTCCAGTATCAGTACTACAGCAACACACGCCTCCAGTATCACTACTACAGCAACACAAACCTCCAGTATCAGTACTACAGCAACACACGCCTCCGGTATCAGTACTACAGCAACACAAACCTCCAGTATCAGTACTACAGCAACACACGCCTCCACTATCAGTACTACAGCAACACACACCTCCAGTATCAGTTCTACAGCAACACACACCTCCAGTATCAGTACTACAGCAACACGCCTCCAGTATCAGTACTACAGCAACACACACCTCCGGTATCAGTACTACAGCAACACACACCTCCAGTATCAGTACTACAGCAACACACACCTCCGGTATCCGTACTACAGCAACACACACCTCCAGTATCAGTACTACAGCAACACACACCTCCAGTATCAGTACTACAGCAACACACGCCTCCAGTATCAGTACTACAGCAACACACGCCTCCGGTATCAGTACTACAGCAACACACACCTCCAGTATCAGTACTACAGCAACACACGCCTCCAGTATCACTACTACAGCAACACAAACCTCCAGTATCAGTACTACAGCAACACACGCCTCCGGTATCAGTACTACAGCAACACACGCCTCCGGTATCAGTACTACAGCAACACACGCCTCCAGTACCAGTACAGCAGCAACACACACCTCCAGTATCAGTACTACAGCAAAACAAACCTCCAGTATCAGTACTACAGCCACACACGCCTCCAGTATCAGTACTACAGCAACACACACCTCCGGTATCAGTACTACAGCAACACACGCCTCCAGTATCAGTACTAGAGCAACACACACCTCCGGTATCAGTACTACAGCAACACACGCCTCCAGTATCAGTACTACAGCAACACACACCTCCGGTATCAGTACTACAGCAACACACGCCTCCAGTATCAGTACTACAGCAACACACGCCTCCAGTATCAGTACTACAGCAACACACACCTCCAGTATCAGTACTACAGCAACAGACCTCCGGTATCAGTACTACAGCAACACACACCTCCAGTATCAGTACTACAGCAACACACGCCTCCAGTATCAGTACTACAGCAACACACACCTCCAGTATCAGTACTACAGCAACACACCTCCGGTATCAGTACTACAGCAACACAAACCTCCAGTACCAGTACTACAGCAACACACACCTCCAGTATCAGTACTACAGCAACACACACCTCCGGTATCAGTACTACAGCAACACAAACCTCCGGTGTCAGAACTACAGCAACACACGCCTCCAGTATCAGTACTACAGCAACACACGCCTCCAGTATCAGTACTACAGCAACACACGCCTCCAGTATCAGTACTACAGCAACACACACCTCCAATATCAGTACTACAGCAACACACACCTCCGGTATCAGTACTACAGCAACACACGCCTCCAGTATCAGTACTACAGCAACACACGCCTCCAGTATCAGTACTACAGCAACACACGCCTCCAGTATCAGTACTACAGCAACACACACCTCCAATATCAGTACTACAGCAACACACACCTCCGGTATCAGTACTACAGCAACACACGCCTCCAGTATCAGTACTACAGAAACACACGCCTCCAGTATCAGTACTACAGCAACAAACACCTCCAGTATCAGTACTACAGCAACGCACGCCTCCAGTATCAGTACTACAGCAACACACACCTCCGGGATCAGTACTACAGCAACACACGCCTCCTGTATCAGTACTACAGCAACACACGCCTCCGGTATCAGTACTACAGCAACACACGCCTCCGGTATCAGTACTACAGCAACACACGCCTCCGGTATCAGTACTACAGCAACACACGCCTCCGGTATCAGTACTACAGCAACACACACCTGCAGTATCAGTACTACAGCAACACACACCTCCGGTATCAGTACTACAGCAACACAAACCTCCAGTACCAGTACAGCAGCAACACACACCTCCAGTATCAGTACTACAGCAACACACACACCTCCAGTATCAGTACTACAGCAACACACACCTCCAGTATCAGTACTACAGCAACACACACCTCCAGTATCAGTACTACAGCAACACACGCCTCCAGTATCAGTACTACAGCAACACACGCCTCCGGTATCAGTACTACAGAAACACAAGCCTCTGGTATCAGTACTACAGCAACACACACCTCCGGTATCAATACTACAGCAACACACACCTCCGGTATCAGTACTACAGCAACACACACCTCCGGTATCAGTACTACAGCAACACAAACCTCCGGTGTCAGAACTACAGCAATACACGCCTCCTGTATCAGTACTACAGCAATACACACCTCCAGTATCAGTACTACAGCAACACACACCTCCGGTATCAGTACTACAGCAACACACGCCTCTGGTATCAGTACTACAGAAAACAAACCTCTGGTATCAGTACTACAGCAACACACGCCTCCAGTATCAGTACTACAGCAACACACGCCTCTGGTATCAGTACTACAGATAACAAACCTCTGGTATCAGTATTACTACAGCAACACAAATCTACAGTATCAGTACTACAGCAACACAAACCTCCAGTATCAGTACTACAGGAACACACACCTCCTGTATCAGTACTACAGCAACACACGCCTCCAGTATCAGTACTACAGCAACACACGCCTCCGGTATGAGTACTACAGCAACACACGCCTCCAGTATCAGTACTACAGCAACACACACCTCCTGTATCCGTACTAAAGCAACACACACCTCCAGTATCAGTACTACAGCAACACATGCCTCCGGTATCAGTACTACAGCAACACAACTCCAGTATCAGTACTACAGCAACACACACCTCCAGTATCAGTACTACAGCAACACACACCTCCAGTATCAGTACTACAGCAACACACACCTCCGGTATCAGTAATACAGCAACACACACCTCCGGTATCAGTACTACAGCAACACACGCCTCCGGTATCAGTTCTACAGCAACACACACCTCCAGTATCAGTACTACAGCAACACAAACCTCCGGTGTCAGAACTAAAGCAACACACGCCTCCGGTATCAGTACTACAGCAACACACACCTCCTGTATCAGTACTACAGCAACACGTGCCTCCGGTGTCAGAACTACAGCAACACACGCCTCCTGTATCAGTACTACAGCAACACACACCTCCAGTATCAGTACTACAGCAACACACGCCTCCGGTATCAGTACTACAGCAACACACACCTCCTGTATCAGTACTACAGCAACACACGCCTCCGGTATCAGTACTACAGCAACACACGCCTCCAGTATCAGTACTACAGCAACACACACCTCCGGTATCAGTACTACAGCAACACACCTCCTGTATCAGTACTACAGCAACACACGCCTCCAGTATCAGTACTACAGCAACACACACCTCCAGTATCAGTACTACAGCAACACACACCTCCAGTATCAGTACTACAGCAACACACACCTCCAATATCAGTACTACAGCAACACACGCCTCCTGTATCAGTACTACAGCAACACGCGCCTCCAGTATCAGTACTACAGCAACACACGCCTCCGGTATCAGTACTACAGCAACACACACCTCCAATATCAGTACTACAGCAACACACACCTCCAATATCAGTACTACAGCAACACACGCCTCCGGTATCAGTACTACAGCAACACACGCCTCCGGTATCAGTACTACAGCAACACACCTCCTGTATCAGTACTACAGCAACACACGCCTCCAGTATCAGTACTACAGCAACACACACCTCCAGTATCAGTACTACAGCAACACACACCTCCAGTATCAGTACTACAGCAACACACACCTCCAATATCAGTACTACAGCAACACACGCCTCCTGTATCAGTACTACAGCAACAGACGCCTCCAGTATCAGTACTACAGCAACACACGCCTCCGGTATCAGTACTACAGCAACACACACCTCCAGTATCAGTACTACAGCAACACACACCTCCAATATCAGTACTACAGCAACACACGCCTCCAGTATCAGTACTACAGCAACACACACCTCCAGTATCAGTACTACAGCAACACACACCTCCTGTATCAGTACTACAGCAACACACACCTCCAGTATCAATACTACAGCAACACACGCCTCCAGTATCAGTACTACAGCAACACACACCTTCTGTATCAGTACCACAGCAACACACGCCTCCAGTATCAGTACTACAGCAACACACACCTCCAGTATCAGTACCACAGCAACACACGCCTCCAGTATCAGTACTACAGCAACACACACCTCCGGTATCAGTACTACAGCAACACACACCTCCAGTATCAGTTCTACAGCAACACACACCTCCAGTATCAGTACTACAGCAACACACACCTCCGGTATCAGTACTACAGCAACACGCCTCCAGTATCAGTACTACAGCAATACACGCCTCCGGTATCAGTACTACAGCAACACACGCCTGCAGTATCAGTACTACAGCAACACACGCCTCCTGTATCAGTTCTACAGCAACACACGCCTCCTGTATCAGTACTACAGCAACACACACCTCCAGTATCAGTTCTACAGCAACACACACCTCCAGTATCAGTACTACAGCAACACACACCTCCGGTATCAGTACTACAGCAACACGCCTCCAGTATCAGTACTACAGCAATACACGCCTCCGGTATCAGTACTACAGCAACACACGCCTCCAGTATCAGTACTACAGCAACACACGCCTCCGGTATCCGTACTACAGCAACACACGCCTCCAGTATCATTACTACAGCAACACACACCTCCGGTATCAGTACTACAGCAACACACGCCTCCAGTATCAGTACTACAGCAACACACGCCTCCTGTATCAGTTCTACAGCAACACACGCCTCCTGTATCCGTACTACAGCAACACACGCCTCCGGTATCAGTACTACAGCAACACACACCTCCAGTATCAGTACTACAGCAACACACGCCTCCAGTATCAGTACTACAGCAACACACACCTCCAGTATCAGTACTACAGCAACACACACCTCCAGTATCAGTACTACAGCAACACACACCTCCAATATCAGTACTACAGCAACACACGCCTCCTGTATCAGTACTACAGCAACACGCGCCTCCAGTATCAGTACTACAGCAACACACGCCTCCGGTATCAGTACTACAGCAACACACACCTCCAATATCAGTACTACAGCAACACACACCTCCAATATCAGTACTACAGCAACACACGCCTCCGGTATCAGTACTACAGCAACACACGCCTCCGGTATCAGTACTACAGCAACACACCTCCTGTATCAGTACTACAGCAACACACGCCTCCAGTATCAGTACTACAGCAACACACACCTCCAGTATCAGTACTACAGCAACACACACCTCCAGTATCAGTACTACAGCAACACACACCTCCAATATCAGTACTACAGCAACACACGCCTCCTGTATCAGTACTACAGCAACAGACGCCTCCAGTATCAGTACTACAGCAACACACGCCTCCGGTATCAGTACTACAGCAACACACACCTCCAGTATCAGTACTACAGCAACACACACCTCCAATATCAGTACTACAGCAACACACGCCTCCAGTATCAGTACTACAGCAACACACACCTCCAGTATCAGTACTACAGCAACACACACCTCCTGTATCAGTACTACAGCAACACACACCTCCAGTATCAATACTACAGCAACACACGCCTCCAGTATCAGTACTACAGCAACACACACCTTCTGTATCAGTACCACAGCAACACACGCCTCCAGTATCAGTACTACAGCAACACACACCTCCAGTATCAGTACCACAGCAACACACGCCTCCAGTATCAGTACTACAGCAACACACACCTCCGGTATCAGTACTACAGCAACACACACCTCCAGTATCAGTTCTACAGCAACACACACCTCCAGTATCAGTACTACAGCAACACACACCTCCGGTATCAGTACTACAGCAACACGCCTCCAGTATCAGTACTACAGCAATACACGCCTCCGGTATCAGTACTACAGCAACACACGCCTGCAGTATCAGTACTACAGCAACACACGCCTCCTGTATCAGTTCTACAGCAACACACGCCTCCTGTATCAGTACTACAGCAACACACACCTCCAGTATCAGTTCTACAGCAACACACACCTCCAGTATCAGTACTACAGCAACACACACCTCCGGTATCAGTACTACAGCAACACGCCTCCAGTATCAGTACTACAGCAATACACGCCTCCGGTATCAGTACTACAGCAACACACGCCTCCAGTATCAGTACTACAGCAACACACGCCTCCGGTATCCGTACTACAGCAACACACGCCTCCAGTATCATTACTACAGCAACACACACCTCCGGTATCAGTACTACAGCAACACACGCCTCCAGTATCAGTACTACAGCAACACACGCCTCCTGTATCAGTTCTACAGCAACACACGCCTCCTGTATCCGTACTACAGCAACACACGCCTCCGGTATCAGTACTACAGCAACACACACCTCCAGTATCAGTACTACAGCAACACACGCCTCCAGTATCAGTACTACAGCAACACACACCTCCAGTATCAGTACTACAGCAACACACGCCTCCAGTATCAGTACTACAGCAACACACACCTCCGGTGTCAGAACTACAGCAACACACGCCTCCAGTATCAGTACTACAGCAACACACACCTCCGGTGTCAGTACTACAGCAACACACACCTGCAGTATCAGTACTACAGCAACACACGCCTCCGGTATCAGTACTACAGCAACACACGCCTCCTGTATCAGTTCTACAGCAACACACGCCTCCACTATCAGTACTACAGCAACACACACCTCCGGTATCAGTACTACAGCAACACACACCTGCAGTATCAGTACTACAGCAACACATGCCTCCAGTATCAGTACTACAGCAACACACACCTCCGGTGTCAGAACTACAGCAACACACGCCTCCAGTATCAGTACTACAGCAACACACACCTCCGGTATCAGTACTACAGCAACACACACCTGCAGTATCAGTACTACAGCAACACACGCCTCCGGTATCAGTACTACAGCAACACACGCCTCCTGTATCAGTACTACAGCAACACACGCCTCCTGTATCAGTACTACAGCAACACACCTCCGGTATCAGTACTACAGCAACACAAACCTCCAGTATCAGTACTACAGCAACACACACCTCCAGTATCAGTACTACAGCAACACACGCCTCCAGTATCAGTACTACAGCAACACACGCCTCCAGTATCAGTACTACAGCAACACACGCCTCCAGTATCTGTACTACAGCAACACACCTCCGGTATCAGTACTACAGCAACACACACCTCCGGGATCAGTACTACAGCAACACACGCCTCCTGTATCAGTACTACAGCAACACACGCCTCCTGTATCATTACTACAGCAACACAAACCTCCTGTATCAGTACTACAGCAACACACGCCTCCTGTATCAGTTCTACAGCAACACACGCCTCCGGTATCAGTACTACAGCAACACACGCCTCCGGTATCAGTACTACAGCAACACACGCCTCCAGTATCAGTACTACAGCAACACACGCCTCCAGTATCAGTACTACAGCAACACACACCTCCAGTATCAGTACTACAGCAACACACACCTCCAATATCAGTACTACAGCAACACACACCTCCAGTATCAGTACTACAGCAACACACGCCTCCAGTATCAGTACTACAGCAACACACACCTTCAGTATCAGTACTACAGCAACACACACCTCCAATATCAGTACTACAGCAACACACACCTCCAGTATCAGTACTACAGCAACACACGCCTCCTGTATCAGTACTACAGCAACACACGCCTCCTGTATCAGTACTACAGCAACACACCTCCGGTATCAGTACTACAGCAACACAAACCTCCAGTATCAGTACTACAGCAACACACACCTCCAGTATCAGTACTACAGCAACACACGCCTCCAGTATCAGTACTACAGCAACACACGCCTCCAGTATCAGTACTACAGCAACACACGCCTCCAGTATCAGTACTACAGCAACACACCTCCAGTATCAGTACTACAGCAACACACGCCTCCAGTATCAGTACTACAGCAACACACGCCTCCAGTATCAGTACTACAGCAACACACACCTCCAGTATCAGTACTACAGCAACACACACCTCCAATAGCAGTACTACAGCAACACACACCTCCAGTATCAGTACTACAGCAACACACGCCTCCAGTATCAGTACTACAGCAACACACACCTCCAGTATCAGTACTACAGCAACACACACCTCCAATATCAGTACTACAGCAACACACACCTCCAGTATCAGTACTACAGCAACACACACCTCCTGTATCAGTACTACAGCAACACACACCTCCGGTATCAGTACTACAGCAACACACGCCTCCAGTATCAGTACTAGAGCAACACACACCTCCGGTATCAGTACTACAGCAACACACGCCTCCTGTATCAGTACTACAGCAACACACCTCCGGTATCAGTACTACAGCAACACAAACCTCCAGTATCAGTACTACAGCAACACACACCTCCAGTATCAGTACTACAGCAACACACGCCTCCAGTATCAGTACTACAGCAACACACGCCTCCAGTATCAGTACTACAGCAACACACGCCTCCAGTATCAGTACTACAGCAACACACCTCCGGTATCAGTACTACAGCAACACACACCTCCGGGATCAGTACTACAGCAACACACGCCTCCGGTATCAGTACTACAGCAACACACGCCTCCGGTATGTAACAAGTGCTTGTCACAAACAGGACGGGACCACATGGCCGAGGTGGGGATTTGGAAACACCGAGAGGCCACGTCCAGTGTGCAGGTTCGTCGTCGGGTAGCCGGTTCAAGGTATGGAGAGGTAAGGTCGTAGATATATTAGCCGTGGTCGAGGGTAGGAGACTGGAGGATAGTTGAGGTCACTTAGCCGAGGTCCAGGGTAGTAGGAGGTAGAGTGGTAGATATCCAAGCCGAGGTCGAGGGTTGCAGAGGTCCAGGAAGTAGGGCAGGGGTCCGTGGTCAAGGTAAAGCAAGGCAAGATAAGCAGGGCAGGGTACGGCAATCAGGGCAGGGTACGGCAAGCAGGGCAGGGTACGGCAAGCAGGGCAGGGAACGGCAAGCAGGGCAGGGTACGGCATGCAGGGCAGGGTACGGCATGCAGGGCAGGGTACGGCAAGCAGGGCAGGGTACGGCAAGCAGGGCAGGGTACGGCAAGCAGGGCCAGGGTACGGCATGCAGGGCAGGGTACGGCAAGCAGGGCCAGGGTACGGCAAGCAGGGCCAGGGTACGGCAAGCAGGGGCAGGGTACGGCATGCAGGGCAGGGTACGGCATGCAGGGCAGGGTACGGCAAGCAGGGCAGGGTACGGCAAGCAGGGCAGGGAACGGCATGCAGGGCAGGGTACGGCAAGCAGGGCAGGGTACGGCAAGCAGGGCAGGGAACGGCATGCAAGGCAGGGTACGGCAAGCAGGGCAGGGAACGGCAAGCAGGGCAGGGTACGGCAAGCAGGGCAGGGTACGGCATGCAGGGCAGGGTACGGCAAGCAGGGCAGGGTACGGCAAGCAGGGCAGGGAACGGCATGCAGGGCAGGGTACGGCAAGCAGGGCAGGGTACGGCAAGCAGGGCAGGGTACGGCAAGCAGGGCAGGGAACGGCATGCAAGGCAGGGTACGGCTAGCAGGGCAGGGAACGGCAAGCAGGGCAGGGTACGGCAAGCAGAGGCAGGGTACGGCAAGCAGAGGCAGGGTACGGCAAGCATGGCAGGGTACGGCAAGCAGGGTACGGCAAGCAGGGTACGGCAAGCAGGGCAGGGTACGGCAAGCAGAGGCAGGGTACGGCAAGCATGGCAGGGTACGGCAAGCAGGGTACGGCAAGCAGGGTACGGCAAGCAGGGCAGGGTACGGCAAGCAGGGCAGGGTACGGCAAGCAGGGCAGGGTACGGCAAGCAGGGCGGGGTACGGCAAGCAGGGCCAGGGTACGGCAAGCAGGGTACGGCAAGCAGGGTACGGCAAGCAGGGTAGGGTACGGCAAGCAGGGCAGGGTACGGCAAGCAGGGCCAGGGTACGCCAAGCAGGGCAGGGTACGGCAAGCAGGGCAGGGCACGGCAAGCAGGGGCAGGGTACGGCAAGCAGAGGCAGGGTACGGCAAGCAGAGGCAGGGTACGGCAAGCAGAGGCAGGGTACGGCAAGCAGGGCAGAGTACGGCAAGCAGGGGCAGGTTACGGCAAGCAGGGCAGGGTACGGCAAGCAGGGCAGGGTACGGCAAGCAGGGCCAGGGTACGGCAAGCAGGGCAGGGTACGGCAAGCAGGGCAGGGTACGGCAAGCAGGGCCAGGGTACGGCAAGCAGGGCCAGGGTACGGCAAGCAGGGCCAGGGTACGGCAAGCAGGGCCAGGGTACGGCAAGCAGGGCAGGGTACGGCAAGCAGGGCCAGGGTACGGCAAGCAGGGCCAGGGTACGGCAAGCAGGGCCAGGGTACGGCAAGCAGGGCAGGGCAGGGCACGGCAAGCAGGGGCAGGGTACGGCAAGCAGGGCAGGGTACGGCAAGCAGGGCAGGGTACGGCAAGCAGGGCCAGGGTACGGCAAGCAGGGCCAGGGTACGCCAAGCAGGGCAGGGTACGGCAAGCAGAGGCAGGGTACGGCAAGCAGAGGCAGGGTACGGCATGCAGAGGCAGGGTACGCCAAGCAGGGGCAGGGTACGGCAAGCAGGGGCAGGGTACGGCAAGCAGAGGCAGGGTACGGCAAGCAGGGCAGAGTACGGCAAGCAGGGGCAGGGTGCGGCAAGCAGGGCAGAGTACGGCAAGCAGGGCAGGGAACGGCAAGCAGGGCAGGGTACGGCAAGCAGGGCAGGGAACGGCAAGCAGGGCGGGGTACGGCAAGCAGGGCAGGGAACGGCAAGCAGGGCAGAGTACGTCAAGCAGGGCAGGGCACGGCAAGCAGGGCAGGGAACGGCAAGCAGGGCAGAGTACGGCAAGCAGGGCAGGGTACGGCATGCAGGGCAGGGTACGGCAAGCAGGGCAGGGTACGGCATGCAGGGCAGGGTACGGCAAGCAGGGGCAGGGTACGGCAAGCAGAGGCAGGGTACGGCAAGCAGGACAGGGAACGGCATGCAGGGCAGGGTACGGCAAGCAGGACAGGGAACGGCATGCAGGGCAGGGTACGGCAAGCAGGGCAGGGTACGGCATGCAGGGTACGGCAAGCAGAGCAGGGTACGGCAAGCAGGGTACAGCAAGCAGGGCAGGGTACGGCAAGCAGAGCAGGGTACGGCAAGCAGGGTACAGCAAGCAGGGCAGGGTACGGCAAGCAGAGCAGGGTACGGCAAGCAGAGCAGGGTACGGCAAGCAGGGTACGGCAAGCAGGGTACAGCAAGCAGGGCAGGGTACGGCAAGCAGAGCAGGGTACGGCAAGCAGGGTACGGCAAGCAGGGTACGGCAAGCAGAGCAGGGTACGGCAAGCAGGACAGGGTACGGCAAGCAGGGTACGGCAAGCGGAGCAGGGTACGGCAAGCAGGGCGGGGTACGGCAAGCGGGGCAGGGTACGGCAAGCGGGGCAGGGTACGGCAAGCATGGCAGGATACGGCAAGCAGGGCAGGGTACGGCAAGCGGGGCAGAGTACGGCAAACGGGGCAGGGTACGGCAAGCGGGGCAGGGTACGGCAAGAAGGGCAGGGTACGGCAAGCAGGGCAGGGTACGGCAAGCGGGGCAGGGTACGGCAAGCAGGGTACGGCAAGCAGGGCAGGGTACGGCAAGCGGGGCAGGGTACGGCAAGCGAGGCAGGGTACGGCAAGCAGGGTACGGCAAGCAGGGCGGGGTACGGCAAGCAGGGCGGGGTACGGCAAGCAGGGCAGGGTACGGCAAGCAGGGCAGGGTACGGCAAGCAGGGCGGCGTACGGCAAGCAGGGCAGAGTAAGGCAAGCAGGGCAGGGTACGGCAAGCAGGGCAGGGTACGGCAAGCAGGGCGGGGTACGGCAAGCAGGGCAGGGTACGGCAAGCAGGGGCAGGGTACGGCAAGCAGGGCAGGGAACGGCATGCAAGGCAGGGTACGGCAAGCAGGGCAGGGAACGGCAAGCAGGGCAGGGTACGGCAAGCAGGGCAGGGTACGGCATGCAGGGCAGGGTACGGCATGCAGGGCAGGGTACGGCAAGCAGGGGCAGGGTACGGCAAGCAGAGGCAGGGTACGGCAAGCATGGCAGGGTACGGCAAGCAGGGTACGGCAAGCAGGGTACGGCAAGCAGGGCAGGGTACGGCAAGCAGGGCAGGGTACGGCAAGCAGGGCAGGGTACGGCAAGCAGGGCGGGGTACGGCAAGCAGGGCCAGGGTACGGCAAGCAGGGTACGGCAAGCAGGGTACGGCAAGCAGGGTAGGGTACGGCAAGCAGGGCAGGGTACGGCAAGCAGGGCCAGGGTACGCCAAGCAGGGCAGGGTACGGCAAGCAGGGCAGGGCACGGCAAGCAGGGGCAGGGTACGGCAAGCAGGGCAGGGTACGGCAAGCAGGGCAGGGTACGGCAAGCAGGGCGGGGTACGGCAAGCAGGGCCAGGGTACGGCAAGCAGGGTACGGCAAGCAGGGTACGGCAAGCAGGGTAGGGTACGGCAAGCAGGGCAGGGTACGGCAAGCAGGGCCAGGGTACGCCAAGCAGGGCAGGGTACGGCAAGCAGGGCAGGGCACGGCAAGCAGGGGCAGGGTACGGCAAGCAGAGGCAGGGTACGGCAAGCAGAGGCAGGGTACGGCAAGCAGAGGAAGGGTACGGCAAGCAGGGCAGAGTACGGCAAGCAGAGGCAGGTTACGGCAAGCAGGGCAGGGTACGGCAAGCAGGGCAGGGTACGGCAAGCAGGGCCAGGGTACGGCAAGCAGGGCAGGGTACGGCAAGCAGGGCAGGGTACGGCAAGCAGGGCCAGGGTACGGCAAGCAGGGCCAGGGTACGGCAAGCAGGGCCAGGGTACGGCAAGCAGGGCCAGGGTACGGCAAGCAGGGCCAGGGTACGGCAAGCAGGGCCAGGGTACGGCAAGCAGGGCCAGGGTACGGCAAGCAGGGCAGGGCACGGCAAGCAGGGGCAGGGTACGGCAAGCAGGGCAGGGTACGGCAAGCAGGGCAGGGTACGGCAAGCAGGGCCAGGGTACGGCAAGCAGGGCCAGGGTACGCCAAGCAGGGCAGGGTACGGCAAGCAGGGCCAGGGTACGGCAAGCAGAGGCAGGGTACGGCATGCAGAGGCAGGGTACGCCAAGCAGGGCAGGGTACGGCAAGCAGGGCAGGGCATGGCAAGCAGAGGCAGGGTACGGCAAGCAGAGGCAGGGTACGGCAAGCAGAGGCAGGGTACGGCAAGCAGAGGCAGGGTACGGCAAGCAGAGGCAGGGTACGGCAAGCAGGGCAGAGTACGGCAAGCAGGGGCAGGGTACGGCAAGCAGGGCAGAGTACGGCAAGCAGGGCAGGGAACGGCAAGCAGGGCAGGGTACGGCATGCAGGGCAGGGAACGGCATGCAGGGCAGGGTACGGCAAGCAGGGCAGGGTACGGCAAGCAGGGCAGGGAACGGCATGCAAGGCAGGGTACGGCAAGCAGGGCAGGGAACGGCAAGCAGGGCAGAGTACGGCAAGCAGGGCAGGGTACGGCATGCAGGGCAGGGTACGGCAAGCAGGGCAGGGTACGGCATGCAGGGCAGGGTACGGCAAGCAGGGGCAGGGTACGGCAAGCAGAGGCAGGGTACGGCAAGCAGAGCAGGGAACGGCATGCAGGGCAGGGTACGGCAAGCAGGGCAGGGTACGGCATGCAGGGTACGGCAAGCAGAGCAGGGTACGGCAAGCAGGGTACAGCAAGCAGGGCAGGGTACGGCAAGCAGAGCAGGGTACGGCAAGCAGGGTACAGCAAGCAGGGCAGGGTACGGCAAGCAGAGCAGGGTACGGCAAGCAGAGCAGGGTACGGCAAGCAGGGTACGACAAGCAGGGTACAGCAAGCAGGGCAGGGTACGGCAAGCAGAGCAGGGTACGGCAAGCAGGGTACGGCAAGCAGAGCAGGGTACGGCAAGCAGAGCAGGGTACGGCAAGCAGGACAGGGTACGGCAAGCAGGGTACGGCAAGCGGAGCAGGGTACGGCAAGCAGGGCGGGGTACGGCAAGCGGGGCAGGGTACGGCAAGCGGGGCAGGGTACGGCAAGCATGGCAGGATACGGCAAGCAGGGCAGGGTACGGCAAGCGGGGCAGAGTACGGCAAACGGGGCAGGGTACGGCAAGCGGGGCAGGGTACGGCAAGAAGGGCAGGGTACGGCAAGCAGGGCAGGGTACGGCAAGCGGGGCAGGGTACGGCAAGCAGAGTACGGCAAGCAGGGCAGGGTACGGCAAGCAGGGCAGGGTACGGCAAGAAGGGCAGGGTACGGCAAGCAGGGCAGGGTACGGCAAGCGGGGCAGGGTACGGCAAGCGAGGCAGGGTACGGCAAGCAGGGTACGGCAAGCAGGGCGGGGTACGGCAAGCAGGGCGGGGTACGGCAAGCAGGGCAGGGTACGGCAAGCAGGGCAGAGTACGGCAAGCAGGGCGGCGTACGGCAAGCAGGGCAGAGTAAGGCAAGCAGGGCAGGGTACGGCAAGCAGGGCAGGATACGGCAAGCAGGGCGGGGTACGGCAAGCAGGGCGGGGTACGGCAAGCAGGGCAGGGTACGGCAAGCAGGGGCAGGGTACGGCAAGCAGAGGCAGGGTACGGCAAGCAGGGCGGGGTACGGCAAGCAGGGCAGGGTACGGCAAGCAGGGCGGGGTACGGCAAGCAGGGCGGGGTACGGCAAGCAGGGCAGGGTACGGCAAGCAGGGCAGGGTATGGCAAGCAGGGCGGGGTACGGCAAGCAGGGCAGGGCACGGCAAGCAGGGCGGGGTACGGCAAGCAGGGGCAGGGTACGGCAAGCAGGGCGGGGCACGGCAAGCAGGGCGGGGTACGGCAAGCAGAGGCAGGGTACGGCAAGCAGGGCGGGGCACGGCAAGCAGGGCGGGGTACGGCAAGCAGAGGCAGGGTACGGCAAGCAGGGCCAGGGTACGGCAAGCAGGGCAGGGTACGGCAAGCAGGGCGGGGTACGGCAAGCAGGGGCAGGGTACGGCAAGCAGGGCGGGGTACGGCAAGCAGAGGCGGGGTACGGCAAGCAGGGGCAGGGTACGGCAAGCAGGGCGGGGCACGGCAAGCAGGGCGGGGTACGGCAAGCAGAGGCAGGGTACGGCAAGCAGGGCAGGGTACGGCAAGCAGGGTGGGGTACGGCAAGCAGGGCGGGGTACGGCAAGCAGGGCAGGGTACGGCAAGCAGGGCAGGGTACGGCAAGCAGGGCGGGGTACGGCAAGCAGGGTGGGGTACGGCAAGCAGGGCAGGGTACGGCAAGCAGAGGCAGGGTACGGCAAGCAGGGCAGGGTACGGCAAGCAGGACAGGGCACGGCAAGCAGGGCAAGGTACGGCAAGCAGAGGCAGGGTACGGCAAGCAGGGCGGGGTACGGCAAGCAGGGCGGGGTACGGCAAGCAGGGCGGGGAACGGCAAGCAGGGCGGGGTACGGCAAGCAGGGCGGGGTACGGCAAGCAGAGGCAGGGTACGGCAAGCAGGGCGGGGTACGGCAAGCAGGGCAGGGTACGGCAAGCAGGGCAGGGTACGGCAAGCGAGGCGGGGCACGGCAAGCAGGGCAGGGTACGGCAAGCAGGGCGGGGTACGGCAAGCGGGGCGGGGTACGGCAAGCGGGGCAGGGTACGGCAAGCAGGGCAGGGCACGGCAAGCAGGGCAGGGTACGGCAAGCAGGGCGGGGTACGGCAAGCGGGGCGGGGTACGGCAAGCGGGGCAGGGTACGGCAAGCAGGGCAGGGCACGGCAAGCAGGGCAGGGCACGGCAAGCAGGGCAGGGTACGGCAAGCGAGGCAGGGTACGGCAAGCAGGGTACGGCAAGCATGGCAGGGTACGGCAAGCAGGGTACGGCAAGCATGGCAGGGCACGGCAAGCAGGGCAGGGTACGGCAAGCAGGGCAGTTTACGGCAAGCAGGGCAGGGTACGGCAAGCAGGGTACGGCAAGCATGGCAGGGCACGGCAAGCAGGGCAGGGCACGGCAAGCAGGGCAGGGTACGGCAAGCAGGGCAGGGTACGGCAAGCAGGGTACGGCAAGCATGGCAGGGTACGGCAAGCAGGGTACGGCAAGCATGGCAGGGTACGGCAAGCAGGGTACGGCAAGCAGGGCGGGGTACGGCAAGCAGGGCAGGGTACGGCGCAGGATATGCCCCTGCAGGATATGGCGCCCAACCTCCTGCAGCTCATACTCCTGCAGCTCATACTCCTGCAGCTCATACTCCTGCAGGCTCATACTCCTGCAGCTCATACTCCTGCAGCTCATACTCCTGCAGCTCATACTCCTGCAGGCTCATACTCCTGCAGGCTCATACTCCTGCAGCTCATTCTCCTGCAGCTCATACTCCTGCAGCTCATACTCCTGCAGGCTCATACTCCTGCAGCTCATACTCCTGCAGCTCATACTCCTGCAGCTCATACTCCTGCAGGCTCATACTCCTGCAGGCTCATACTCCTGCAGCTCATTCTCCTGCAGCTCATACTCCTGCAGCTCATACTCCTGCAGGCTCATACTCCTGCAGCTCATACTCCTGCAGCTCATACTCCTGCAGCTCATACTCCTGCAGGCTCATACTCCTGCAGCTCATACTCCTGCAGCTCATACTCCTGCAGGCTCATACTCCTGAAGGCTCATACTCCTGCAGGCTCATACTCCTGCAGCTCATACTCCTGCAGGCTCATACTCCTGCAGCTCATACTCCTGCATGCTCATACTCCTGCCGGCTCATACTCCTGCAGCTCTTTCTCCTGCAGCTCATACTCCTGCAGCTCATACTCCTGCAGCTCATACTCCTGCAGTTCATACTCCTGCAGGCTCATACTCCTGCATGCTCATACTCCTGCAGCTCATACTCCTGCAGGCTCATACTCCTGCAGGCTCATACTCCTGCAGCTCATACTCCTGCAGCTCATACTCCTGCAGGCTCATACTCCTGCAGGCTCATACTCCTGCAGGCTCATACTCCTGCAGCTCATACTCCTGCAGGCTCATACTCCTGGTTGAAAATGTGGATTGTTTCTTTCAGCAAACAGCCAGCGTGGCTCACGCGTACGCGCCATCAACTCTCTCCGAATAGCATTGCCAGCGCCGTGGAATTGTAACTCCAGCCTTGTTGTCGCTTCATAGTAACAGGCAGAGAAGTGAGCACCTGTCAGGGGGGAAAAGACCCTCTGGGCGGCAACACCCGGCGGCAATAATGTGCAGAGAAGATACTAAGGCGCTCTCTCTGAAGGAAGGAATAAAGGGGCGCGAAACTCCTGTGAAAGAGGACCCTTACGTGCACCCAAATATTGGGCAATGGGACTGAGTCCAATTCCTGCTGCTCAACCCAAAAGGGCCTCTCCGGGATCCCCAAGCGGAACAAGGAGAGAGAAGAGGTACGGGGAGCGCAAAAGGAAACAAATAACCAAAGATTGACCGGCTAGGTGAGTATCCGCAAACAGTCCCAAATAGTGAGATAAACACACACAGGCGTTAAGATAGCAACAGTGACCGAGTATAGAGGGCGGGGATATTAAAGATGATGGTAAATAGTACGTTTGGTAATACTTACACGGCCATGTGTAAGCCTGGACCTCCTAGAAGGTGTCTTCACCGTGTTCCTCTAACAGCTGAGACCTCGGATGAGTACAGTTTTAATGACGCATATACAGTACAGAGTAAGGAAGAGACCCACCCTAACGCGTTTCGCGCTGTAAGAAAGCGCGTTGTCAAAGAGTTTGGGCTCAAAAAACCATCACAGGTTTAAATACCTGGATCATTATATATAACCGGGGATCATTGGGTGGTGTTTTAAATGTTTAATTAGTTGCTCAGATCACACCGGCGCCGTGGGCTCCAATTGCGAAAGAGGCAACTTACACCTGCGTTACAACAGGTGTGTCTCATTATTTTCATTCACGATGGCGACGCACGACCCGGGAGTGATCTGGGTATTTAAACCTGTGTTGGTCTTTTGAGCCCATACTCTTTGGCAAAGCGCTTTCTTACAGCGTGAAACGCGTTAGGGGGGGTCTCTTCGTTCGTCTGTATATGCGCCATTAAAACTTTACGTGTTTAAAAACCGGCAGTCCAGGTGTGATTTTGCTGCAGGACACCGACCGCCAAACAACTACCTGTTACCTGCCGTCTGCAACGGTTGGAGCACGCCGACATATCCACGTGGACCGTGAACGGAGGGAGTAACAGCCTTTTTATGCTATCATATACCTTACGGACTGTCTTTACCTGTGACAGGAGTAACAGCCTTTTTATGCTCTCATATATCTTACGGACTGTCTTTACCTGTGACAGGAGTAACAGCCTTTTTATGCTATATACCTTACGGACTGTCTTTACCTGTGACAGCAGTAACAGCCTTTTTATGCTCTCATATACCTTACGGACTGTCTTTACCTGTGACAGGAGTAACAGCCTTTTTATGCTATATACCTTACGGACTGTCTTTACCTGTGACAGGAGTAACAGCCTTTTTATGCTATCATATACCTTACGGACTGTCTTTACCTGTGACAGGAGTAACAGCCTTTTTATGCTATATACCTTACGGACTGTCTGTACCTGTGACAGGAGTAACAGCCTTTTTATGCTCTCATATACCTTACGGACTGTCTTTACCTGTGACAGGAGTAACAGCCTTTTTATGCTATCATATACCTTACGGACTGTCTTTACCTGTGACAGGAGTAACAGCCTTTTTATGCTCTCATATACCTTACGGACTGTCTTTACCTGTGACAGGAGTAACAGCCTTTTTATGCTATCATATACCTTACGGACTGTCTTTACCTGTGACAGGAGTAACAGCCTTTTTATGCTCTCATATACCTTACGGACTGTCTTTACCTGTGACAGGAGTAACAGCCTTTTTATGCTATATACCTTACGGACTGTCTTTACCTGTGACAGGAGTAACAGCCTTTTTATGCTATCATATACCTTACGGACTGTCTTTACCTGTGACAGGAGTAACAGCCTTTTTATGCTATATACCTTACGGACTGTCTTTACCTGTGACAGGAGTAACAGCCTTTTTATGCTCTCATATACCTTACGGACTGTCTTTACCTGTGACAGGAGTAACAGCCTTTTTATGCTCTCATATACCTTACGGACTGTCTTTACCTGTGACAGGAGTAACAGCCTTTTTATGCTATATACCTTACGAACTGTCTTTACCTGTGACAGGAGTAACAGCCTCTTTATGCTATCATATACCTTACGGACTGTCTGTACCTGTGACAGGAGTAACTGCCTTTTTATGCTCTCATATACCTTACGGACTGTCTTTACCTGTGACAGGAGTAACAGCCTTTTTATGCTCTCATATACCTTACGGTCTGTCTGTACCTGTGACAGGAGTAACAGCCTTTTTATGCTATCATATACCTTACGGACTGTCTTTACCTGTGACAGGAGTAACAGCCTTTTTATGCTCTCATATACCTTACGGACTGTCTTTACCTGTGACAGGAGTAACAGCCTATTTATGCTCTCATATACCTTACGGACTGTCTTTACCTGTGACAGGAGTAACAGCCTTTTTATGCTATCATATACCTTACGGACTGTCTTTACCTGTGACAGGAGTAACAGCCTTTTTATGCTCTCATATACCTTACGGGCTGTCTTTACCTGTGACAGGAGTAACAGCCTTTTTATGCTATATACCTTACGGACTGTCTTTACCTGTGACAGGAGTAACAGCCTTTTTATGCTATCATATACCTTACGGGCTGTCTTTACCTGTGACAGGAGTAACAGCCTTTTTATGCTCTCATGTACCTTACGGACTGTCTTTACCTGTGACAGGAGTAACAGCCTTTTTATGCTATCATATACCTTACGGACTGTCTTTACCTGTGACAGGAGTAACAGCCTTTTTATGCTCTCATATACCTTACGGACTGTCTTTACCTGTGACAGGAGTAACAGCCTTTTTATGCTATCATATACCTTACGGACTGTCTTTACCTGTGACAGGAGTAACAGCCTTTTTATGCTCTCATATACCTTACGGACTGTCTGTACCTGTGACAGGAGTAACAGCCTTTTTATGCTATCATATACCTTACGGACTGTCTTTACCTGTGACAGGAGTAACAGCCTTTTTATGCTCTCATATACCTTACGGACTGTCTTTACCTGTGACAGGAGTAACAGCCTTTTTATGCTCTCATATACCTTACGGACTGTCTTTACCTGTGACAAACTGCAGCCGGGAATTCTACTTGGATATCGCACACTCCCTGGCACAAACAGGAACGTTCACACCTTTCCCGCAGTACACAGTTTGAACCTGGATGCGTGACAATCCTGTATGCATGTTACATGTTACATGTTACATGCATGACAGCAGCCACAAAGCAGCTCGCAGGCAACACATCAAGTCTAGTTCTCAGGGACTCACTCCGTAGGAATTATCCTATCTTAATACGGACACTCGGATACTTTGTATCACCGTGCAGATACATTGTAACACAGTCTATATCGCTGTCATTTTTTGATAACATTGTTTATTTACCTCTTTGTCTTGATGTGTCGTTGTGGGGACATTCTCCAACATTTCTTGTGCACTCACGACTTTAGCCCAACCTGAAAAAGTTCCATTTATGACAACCCTCTATTGTCTGTCCTTCAACCAGTTTTCAATCCAGGTGCAAATATTATTACTGAGTCCAATTTTCTTTATTTTGTACACTAACCTCATGTGTGAAACCGTATCAAAAGCCTTTGCAAAATCTAAGTAGACCACATCACCTGCATTACCCTGGTCTAAATTCCTACTTGATGACAGATAAGGACCCCTTGGCCAACATAGTCTTCCCATTTTCGTCTCGATTATAAAACTCAGATCCGATTGCTCCTTTGTTTTCTTCCATATCTAGAATAGTCTTGGGGTTGGAGTATTACAGGCGTCTTTCAATTCCTTCACTGTATTAATTAATTAATTAAGATTTTCAACAATCCCAACACTCCTCACATGTACTTCCTCACATGTCCCCCCCCCTACCTTCCTCACATGTCCCCCCCCCCCCCCTTCTTCCTCACATGTTCGACCCTCCCTACCTTCCTCCCATGTTCGACCCCCCCTACCTTCCTCACATGTCCCCCTCCCCCACCTTCTGAGAATGACCCCTGGTTCTAGCACTTCTCTGAGATTCGCTTCCCTCCGGCACTTTGCTGGAATCCTTTATGTATTTGAACATTTATATCTTATCCCTGAAAGAAATTAATTCTGACACAGAGATGTTTCTTAAAGTAACTTCACTTTAATAGTCTCCGTATATAAGACCGGTGTAGTGTGGCTTTATCCATCGTGTGAACTGGACAACAACTTCTTGAGGAACCTTCTCAATAGCCTTAAACTATAGTGATTCCACTTTCCCTGACACCCCCCGCCCCCACACCCTAAGAACTGTCCCAGCCAATCGGGTCAATGTTCTTCATGCGATGACGGCGATATTTCTTGCAACATCAGCATAACCACAAACTCCTGTAGATGTCGCTGTTGACATGAAATGAGTCGCCATTATTTATCCGTTCCATTCATTGAGATGAGTAGGGATTAATCATTGGACCATGAACCTATCTCCGCGTGCTTATCTTTGGAAGGCACATGGTACCTGCTTATCCTGCGGTATCTGCTTATCCTGCGGTACCTGCTTATCTGCGGTACCTGCTTATCCTGCGGTACCTGCTTATCTGCGGTACCTGCTTATCTCGCGGTATCTGCTTATCTCGCGGTATCTGCTTATCTGCGGTACCTGCTTATCCTGCGGTACCTGCTTATCTCGCGGTATCTGCTAATCTCACGGTATCTGCTTATCTCGCGGTATCTGCTTATCCCGCGGTACCCGCTTATCCCGCAGTATCTGCTTATCCCGCGGTACCTGCTTATCCCGCGGTGCCTGCTTATCCCGCGGTACCTGCTTATCCTGCGGTACCCGCTTATCCTGCGGTGTGACGGGAGCTTTGTGACAGGCTATTAATAATACACACCAAAGGTATAACTGGGTTGAACCGGACGAGACTTAGATATGATAAAATATAATTTATTCCTTGATGAAGGTGAACACACGAGATATACAAATAACAGACAAAATATTGATACTTACTTAAAGGTTAGGACAAGAAAGCCATCAGGATACAGGATGGGCCATTTCTTTCATAATTCAGTTGACATCACAGCAATACATGCAGCTCATGAAGGAACATGAAGACATGAAGACAATAGCCATAGGCTGAGCCTGGTTCTTATACAATTATTTCCCATTGAACACAACCTAAACCCAGCCCCTCTCATAAATCAGTGGTGATCAGCAACTCTACCCTTATGTGACATTCTTGCCCGGATTGGACTTGGTTCTATCTGGACATTTACCTTTTTCCACACGTTGCCTGCTGCTCCTGTTTGATATTGTGATTGTTTATATATTAACTGTGTGTGGTTAAAAAAAGCAACTCTACCCTTATGAAATCAGTGGTGAGGTTGACAGTTTTCCTCAGAGTAAAACTCCTCCCACCCAAGGACGTTTAAAAACTGCTTTTCCTATCTAAATAACTTCATAACTTCAGTTCAGTAATACTTACTGGCACGCAAGACATATTAATACATTCCGGCACGCATGACGCTCCCAATAAGATTAAATATTACAGTGTAATACTAAAATTAAGAGAGATATTAATATCTGTCTCTTAGGACCTGCTAAACATCAGGTGTCGGTAATCGTTAGTTGCGGCTCGGTCCCACGAATACACATATGTAGCTTTTAGCACGTTCAGCTGAGGACATCTCATAATATTCTTATATTTAATAAGGTCACTCATTCTGATATCTGCTTGCGTAACCGCACCCCTGGCCCCCATCAAGAAATCCTTTGAAGCTGGGCTGTGTAGTGGACATCTGTCACTGGTGCTATATTTCATACCCAATGCCCCAGACCTCCTGTCCTAGCTGTCTCCCAGCAATATACCCTTGGCCTGCAAATTAGGTATTAACATACTGTACACTAAAAAAAACCTCTACTTTTCACACCCAACTTCAATCACGCCTTTTGAAGCCTAGAGATTTCTGAAAAAACACCACGCATCCTAATGTATTTTCCTAAACTGCCGCTCATTAACCCCTTAAGCCCCAGTGTGTGTGTGGTGCAGACACTGGCCCAGAAACAATACATTTATACAGGGGAATAAACAGTTGGATGGCTGAAGCAAGGCAAAAACACATTACTGGACCCCAGTCCAGTTAACCCCTTGCTTCCCAGGTGAGAGTAGAGGGTGGCCAAATGGGGTTTAACCCCTTTAATCCCAGGCCAAATCCTCTCTATCATGACACCTCCCCTGCTCAATGGGTGCCTGGTGCCCCAGCTGCCTCCCCTGGCACTGGGACATCACTGGCGCCCTTGAAGCACTCAATAAGTCCTGAGGGATTGGCCTGGCAAAATTGTCCTCCGGCATTGTCCAATACATTGTCCTGGCCACAGTGGACAGTGAAGTCCAGATCCTGCTGAGCAGGGCTCCACCGTGGCCGCTGGGCATTCTCCTTTGCCTCCCTCTGCCCCCCACCCAGTGCCTGGTGAACCAAGTCCATGGTGAAGGGGCCCCTTTGCAGACCAGGCTGCACACTGCCCAGAGACTGGCATGTCTCTGCACCAGCCAGAGACCAGCTATCAAGCACAGACCGTCGCTTTCCTGTCAACCAAGTCTGGGAAAGGGCTATGTCACTATTCTGTAGGGACCCTACCTGCCCTGGCCCTGTGCCCACCTGTAGCTGCTCTGCTATACCCCTGACTCTCCTCCCTGGCTGCCTATCCACCCACAGCCCCTCCTCTGGGAACCCAGGGGAATCTGTCAGGGGGGTCACTCCTGGCCAGTCAGAACAAGGGATCTCCTGCCTACCTAGCCCATCCCTAGCTTCTGCCAGCTGCCTGACACCCCACTGATCTCCTATCTCCCCCTGCTCCCCAGTGTCTCCCTGCCTAGCCTCCCCTAGGCCCAGCACCTCAGCCCCTGTTGATGACTCCTGCTGCTTACCTCCCTGCAGCCCACCTGCACTCCTCTCTCCCCTGGGCAATCCTAACCCAGACCCTGGAACTACCTGAGTGCACCTACCTCCCTGACCTTGTCTCCCCCTTACCAGGGATGAGCTCAGGGGCATCTCTCCAGATGCAACCGCCTTAGCTCTTGGCTGGAAGGTATCCCTGGGGTGGCACAAGCTGGCCACTGCCCATGATACCCCCAGCCCATAGCTAGCCTGCAACAGGGGGTTGCTGATCTGAGAAACCACCTGAGGCTCTGCCAGGGTAATGGGGAACTCTAGCTGCCATACCTGCTGCTTTCCCTCCCCGGCTACCACTAGCCCTCCTTCTCTCACCGAGATCTGCTGCTGGCTACCTACCTGCAGCCTCCCCTCACTCCGCTTCTCCCTAGCTAATCCTAACCTGGATCCTAGGGACACCTGAGTGAGGCCATCTCCCTGACACTGCCTCCCCATTACCGGGGATGAGCTCAGGGTTGCTGGTGCAGATGCACCCACCTTAGCTCCTGGCTGGCAGGTAATCTGGGGGTGGTCTAACTTTGCCACAACCCCTGATACCTCCAGCCCATAGCAAGGCTGCAACAGTGGGGCTCTTAACTGAGAGTCCCCTTGCTGCTCCGCCAGGGTAATGGGGAAGCCTGGCTGCCCTACAAGCTGCCCTTCCTTCCCCTCCCCTGGTACCCCTATCTCCTGCCACCCCCGGTCACCCCTATAGTGAAACAACAGGGTGCAGTCATAGGGAAAAATAAGTCAGGGTCAGTCTGCGACTTGGTCTGGCTTACCTCGCTGGTCCCCACAGAGACCGCCGCCTTGTTGGTCCCGATTGCAGGGGGACTGGAGTGGCCGCCGCCAGCATCATCTGGGCCGGGAAGCAACGGGTCGCCGCCGTAGCAGCGCCCGGGTTTGGCACAGGGGGAACGATGCAGGATAAGGGTCCCAGGTCTTTGTGGAGAAACACGGCTCCATGCAAACTTGGTAAAATAACCCCCTCCCGCAATCCCTGTCCCTCCCCCCACTCAGAAAGGGCTCCGGCACTTTGCCGGAATCGCGGCTCTTCCGCCACTGCCGCCGCCATGGGCGAGCCCCGGGTAGCTGCCGCAGCAGTACCCGGCTTTGATGCAGGGTCGCCGGCGTGGATTGTGGGGCTCCGGTCATCGCTGGGAATCGCCGACTCCGCCAAACAATGTGAAACACCCACCTCCCGCACACCCCAACCCTCCCCCAAATAAAATTGCCGCTGGCAGGATGCCGGAGTACCTGCTTATCCTGCGGTATCTGCTTATCCCGCGGTATCTGCTTATCCCGCGGTATCTGCTTATCCTGCGGTACCTGCTTATCCTGCGGTACCTGCTTATCCCGCGGTACCGGCTGATCCCGCCTCTCCCGCTTATCCCACGGTACCTGCTTATCCCGTGGTACCCGCTGATCCCGCCTCTCCCGCTTATCACGCGGTACCTGCTTATCTCGCGGTACCTGCTTATCTCGCGGAATCCTGTAGCGTCACTTTCTTTCCAGCGAATCGGCGGAAAGTTTCAGGGATACAAAGTTGGCAATAAATGTGATAGGTTTGTCACATAGATCCTGTTCTGTATTACATACACAATACATATTTCTTACAACCCCCTTTTATATCCTATAATCAAAGCTTTACATATTAGGGTCCGACTCCTCCTTGTATCGGGCCAGGGTGGCTTAACCCCTTAATTACCTTTGCGGTTATTATCCGATAAGGTGATTATGGGGTTAATTGATATCAGAATGTAATTGCAATGTATTGGCTATGTATTTTGTTGGCAACGGAGGACAAGGATTTTGCTGGCGACGGGGCTTCTTATTGATGAGGTCAGTAGAACTTTATTTATTTTATTATGCTACTTAATGTGTTTAATAATGGGCAAATAATCTATTATCCCTATCTGGATAATAGTTATTTTGCACATTATTGTACTGTATGTGTTGAGAGGGGGGGGGGGGGGGGATTGATGTATTTAATGTATAGGACATGTTTATTTTTTTTACATACAGGGTTGTTTCCTCAGGGCTGCGGGGGACCTATGGCGACCACCTGAGGTCTCCTCGGGCTTCTCACGGGTAAACGGCTGCCGGGTCCACGGGGGACACCTGTAGGGAAGAACCGGTGGCCACACATCTGTGGGGGCTCCACGGACCCGTAGGGACCACACGAGGGCCCCCAGACCTCCGTGGGAACCACCCAAGGCCCCTCAGACACCTGTGGGTCTGACCCGGGCCCCCCAGACAGCCACGGGCCTGCCCGTGGGGACCCCATTGTGGCCCACGGTGACCCGGGGAGACCACCTGGTGGACCACGGTGGACCACCTGCTGGGCTATTATAGGTCTATGAGGTGACCCATCAGGCCCACCGGGGACTCCCGTGGGCCTGGGGTATTAACCCTGTATGTAAAATAATAAATCATGTATTTATGGGGGGACACAGGGGCTGGGTTATGTATAGAATAAATATAATGATGTTTATTGTGGGGCTGTGTATTGTTTTTATTGTGAGTACTGGGGGTGGGGGAAGGGGGTATTGGCCCCAACTGTATGTGGGTAGGCCTTCCGGCTGGGTATTGGGTAAGTGAGGGTGGTTAGGCCTCACGGGGTGGAGGGTTAGTGGGGGAGGGTATGTAGGCCTCCCAAGTGGTGGGTGAGGGTGGGTTAACCCCTTAATGACTGTAGCGGTTAATAACCGCTATGGTGATTAAGGGGTTAGGGGACATTACATTGGCTGTTTTTATTCTTGTTTATGTTTTGCAGCATCGGAGGGGGCATGGACGGTGATGAAGATGAGGATGGCCTTCATGGGTGAGTGCAATATGTATTTATTGTTCTTCATGTATTTTAAATGGGCAAATTCACTATTATCCATATGTGGATAATAGTAATTTTGCACATTACTATACTGTATGTGTTAAGGGTGGTGTATTTATGTGTTGTAATTTTTTTTGGGGTGCACTGAATTGGAACTGCAGGCCTGCGGGGAACACCCGAGGGCCCCCGCCGGCCTATAGTATCATTGCTGTGCATCCCAAAAATGTTCTATATGTAATGGTGGTATAGGGGTTGTTGGGGGCACAGGGGGTGTATGTTGTTTATTGCAATATTTATTGGGGGCAATTGTCCCCAATAAACATGCTATTATGCCTTAACCCTTTCATTGCCTTTGCCGCTATCCACTATGGTAATGAAGCAGCATTAATGTATTTTCATAATATTGTGCGAGAGCAGGGGGTCCCCTGAGCTGAACCGCATTGATTTGTGGCTCAGAGACCCCCTGCTTCCCGAATTACAGGCCCCGGTATGTGTCATCGGTTCCAGTCTCGCCGCCATCTTTATAGCGGACACGGCGCGAATGGGGTGCTATAAAGATAGCGGCGACACTGCCACCCGATGACACATTCCGGGCTCTGTAACTCGGGAAGCAGGGGGTCCCTGGTCCACAAAGCAACGCGGTTCAGCTCGGGGGACCCCCTGCTCACAGTACACTATTATTAAAAATACATTCATGCTGCTTCGTTACCGTAGCACATAGCCGCAAAGGTAAGGAATGATTGTTTATTGATATGGGTGTTTTATTCATAGTGTAGATCTGCAGAGGGTCTCCGGAGCTGAAGCGCTTTGGTTTCAGGTCCGGGGACCCCTGCTTCCCGAGATACAGACCCCTTTATGGGGTGCCGGTATCCCTCTGCTTTGTTTACATTCCGCGGTCACGTGATCGGGACCTTTAAATGCAGAGGGATACCGGCACCTCATAAAGGGGCCTGTATCTCGGGAAGCAGGGGGTCCCCCGACCTGAAACCAATGCGGTTCAGCTCCGGAGACCCCCTGCACATGTACACTATGAATAAAATTGTATTTAAAAGATTTTTTAATGTGCCGATGTTTGCGCAGAGAGAGCGGATCTCTCTCTGATGCAGACACATCTCGGCAGGGGACGGCTTCTCGGCAGCTTCTCGCAGGGCAGACTGTCTCGCCACCAGCTACTCGCCATGTTTGGCAATGTTGCTCTCGCTGTGATTCGCCACGGATTCGGCCCTTCCTGCATACAGCGAGGGCAACACGCCAAAAACATGGCGAATTCAAACCCCTGGCGAATGCAATTTTCTGCCGCTTACTGCATGACCCCCGTAGTCTCCAGAACAGAACTCAGGGGTTGAAGTCTTACTGATCGACCTTCACACTGACCTGGAGGGATTACACAAAGTGAGCGTTACAGAATCATTATTTCCCACACAGCTACAGACACCGTTTCCAGCGAGTGACATCATTTCCTGCTCTAAAAATGTCCGTTTGTGACGTAACCTTGTCAGTGGGGTTTCCATTCTCTGAGTACTGACTCACACACGCACAGCGTGGAGAGGTGTAAAAAAAAACCAGCAGTGGTTTCCAGGGAGACCCAGTCATATCAGTATCTTCAATGTTATTTTCTGTCAGAACCATGCCATTGACCGTTCACATGATGCAGGATAGAGCAGTACCAAGTATGAAAGCACACCCCTACTTGTTGAAATCCGAGTTACTGGGGGGCCTCGTTAAGTGGAGTTTTTTTTTTATCATCTCCACGTGTCCTGTAAGAAATATTTAATGTTTCTACAAAGTTTTGAGAAATATTTTTCTGGTTTCCTGCAAGCTTTTTTTTTTTACTTAATTTTTTTTTATTAATAAGATTTTTTGGGGAGGGGATACAAAAAAGAAGATGGCGGTATGGAGACATTTAAAGACAATAATACAGATATCACAATGAAGATACAGAAAGACAAAAAATCAAAACCAAAGGGGTTAGGTACATTTCAGGTGCAGCTTCATGGAAACATACGTAATTGTCAGGTTGGTTCTTTGCGCTGTCGCGATGACACTCGCCCTGAACAGGCGTCAGCGGCAGTTTGGTATGTTTTTCTTGGGTTTGGTGCGCTCTTCGTATTTAAACTCTGGTTTTCCTGACGGGTCCTCTCCGCTGAGGGTTTTACAGAAACCTATAATGTAAGTCATTGATTATTAGAGCCACGGGGACCGTTTCTCGCCATCCAAGGTTCCCAGACCGCTTCAAACGTGTCCACTTTATCATGAAGAACGGCTGTCGGTTTCTCCATCAGGAGGGCCCACCATCGCCTTGTTTCTACCTCCTGTGTAGTCGGGCATTTTAATCGCCAGGAGGCTGCAGTGCAGGATCTGGTTGCTGTTAGGATGTGTTTAATTAGCTTAAGGGCTGTTTTCGGTATGTCTTCTTGGTGTTTATTAAGGAGGGCTTGCTAAGGGTTGGGAACGATGCTAAGGCTTGGATCCCGCTGCATCCAGCGGCGTGCGCGCCACTCACCAGCTCCTTACTTCCTCCCTAGCCGGCCCCAGTCCCTCCTCGCTGCCAGGCTCACTGCGCACTGTGACGCGTAAGCCAGCAGGGGCTACAATAGGATTGTGATCCCGAGCGGCCACGCGTCACGTGGTGTGGCAGGGAGCCAATGAGGAGGGGAGATCGCCGGCAGGGGGGGGTGGATCCTTCCTCAATGCTGGACACACCGACACACACACGGACACACGGACACACACATGGACACACACACAGACACACGGACAAACGGACACACACACGGACACACACATAGACACACACATAGACACACGGACAAACGGACACACGGACACACATGGATCAGAAAATGTACATCATGACCACAACACCCATTTTGGCCACGCCCCCCAAGCCTAAAAACGGCTCCCTAAACACCGCAGATCGCGGTGAAATTCCGTGCACGCGCCGCCAGTGCAGTGGGAATTAGCCTAAGGCGTAACAAGTCATATATGAGGTCATAGGTCCTTTTCCAAAGGGACGCCACTCCAGGGCATCTCTACCATATGTGGCACATTGTGCCCTCACCCCCGCAGCCTCTAAAGCAGAGGGGGGGGGGGTGTTTTACATATTGTGTGTAACCGTGAGGGGCAAATGTACCACCTGCACAAAACTTGGTATCCATTTCCTTCGGTGATCACATTAATCGAGGCTGCTGCCAACTCGTCCCAAATCTTTTCCCATTCCTCCATTTCCCAGGACCTCGCCTGTGTCCGCCTCCCATTGTCTCATAAAATGGGGGTTTGAGTCTGCGCCCCTTGGGAATGTGTTTGATACAGTAGTGCTACAAATAGCCTCAGAAAGGGCACCATTGAACGAGGAGACTCCTGGACTTTGTGAGCTAACAACGTGTCTCAATAGATGATATCTCTATAGCTCTTCTTCAGGTGCTCCATAACTCTCCCTAAATGTGTTGAATGTTTGAATGTCGGTGTCCAGCAGGAAATCCCCCACCCTGGTTACACCCGCAGTGTCCCACCAGTGGAAGCTTTGTCCCGAGTATCCAGGTTTGAAATCTGGATTCCCTAATAGTGGGGTCATGTTTGAACGTTTCAAGGTAAATTTGTGTTGACATTTATTTATGCTCCATATATTCAAAGAGTGGGAGATCACCGGGTCCCATGCCAAAGCCTCCGGTCTGGAGTGGGCTGGAAGCCATAATAGAGACCCCAGTAATAGGGGACTAGTATCTGATGCCTCAATGTCCACCCACACCCGTTCTCCTCTGTCCAGATGCCACGGTGCCAGTTGACTGACTTGTGCTGCCTTGTAATATGAGCACAGGCAGGGTACCGAGAGGCCTCCAGAGCCGGGTACCGAGAGGCCTCCAGAGCCGGGTACCGAGAGGCCTCCAGAGCCGGGTACCGAGAGGCCTCCAGAGCCGGGTACCGAGAGGCCTCCAGAGCCGGGTACCGAGGCCTCCAGAGCCGGGTACCGAGAGGCCTCCAGAGCCGGGTACCGAGAGGCCTCCAGAGCCGGGTACCGAGAGGCCTCCAGAGCCGGGTACCGAGAGGCCTCCAGAGCCGGGTACCGAGAGGCCTCCAGAGGCGGGTACCGAGAGGCCTCCAGAGACGGGTACCGAGAGGCCTCCAGAGGCGGGTACCGAGAGGCCTCCAGAGCCGGGTACCGAGAGGCCTCCAGAGACGGGTACCGAGAGGCCTCCAGAGCCGGGTACCGAGAGGCCTCCAGAGCCGGGTACCGAGAGGCCTCCAGAGCCGGGTACCGAGAGGCCTCCAGAGCCGGGTACCGAGAGGCCTCCAGAGCCGGGTACCGAGAGGCCTCCAGAGCCGGGTACCGAGAGGCCCCCAGAGCCGGGTACCGAGAGGCCTCCAGAGCCGGGTACCGAGAGGCCTCCAGAGCCGGGTACCGAGAGGCCTCCAGAGCCGGGTACAGAGAGGCCTCCAGAGCCGGGTACCGAGAGGCCTCCAGAGCCGGCGTATGTATCATAATCTTATATCGGACCCTCGTTTTTTTTACCATTCCAAATAAACGTTGTCGTGTTGTTGGAGATTTGTGATATCTTTTTTTTGTTTATTGGGATAGAAAGAGATATAATATTTGGGGTAACAAGTTCATTTTAACTGAATTAATTCTTCCTGTTCAAGATATACTTGAAAACGAGAGGTAACTCTCAATGTATTACTTCCTGGTGAAATATTTAATAAATAAATAAATATTGGATATTTTGACCATTGAGACAGACTGTTCTTAAGCTTTCTAATGAGGCTGGGGCAGTTGGCCTCATATAGTGTATTTATTGTGTTTGTCAAACTGATTCCCAGGTATTTCAAGGAAGATCTCTGCCATTTTAGATCAAAATGGATGTCAATCAGCTTGACCGTTTCCTTCTGTAGTCCTATCCCCAGAGCCTCCGTCTATGCACCCTATCAAGTTGAAAGCGGGATTTAGCCAGGTCTGGAGCCAAGGTCCGAAATAGTCTTAGGAGGTATGAGTCCATATTGGGGGTAGATTCTGGTACTCCACTCACTCTAATATTGTTCCATCTTGAACGATTTTCGAGATCTTCCGGACCTTCTGTTAATTCTTCCACACGATCTCTGAAGATCTTTCTCTCTTGGTCGGCCAATTTCTAGGCTTCTAGGATTTCATCTACTTTTGTCTCAATTGTATCTGGGATCCGTTCTTTTTCCCGATTGATCAATGTCTTGATGTTACCAAAAATATCTTCAATGTCTTGTTTTGTGTGTAGACGGCAGGGGGGTGCGGACTCCGATTCTACTCCAGCAGTTTGGGAGTCACTGCTTCGCATTGATGGGAATCTCTCGTCGCTTGAAGAATTCCTTAAGTTCTTGTTAGGCGGAGGGTTTTTTTTTTTTGCCCTTGGTAGGTGGCACGGTCGGGTTCTCGCTATGTTCCCCTTCCTTATTAGTGAGGTGGGCGCGCTGGATATATCTGTATGGCGGTTTGAAGTTATATTCATTCCCTTGAGCTCGTGAGTTTTTAGGCTATACGGCAGCCATCTTGTTCAACGCTGCACATGCGGCTGGTATATTTGAAGTTGATTTTGGCCCTGTCTCCGGTTGGGCTTCTCATTCACACATTCTTCTGGTTTCTGAGTCAGACTATTTCCTGGTCCCCTTTGATTGTGGGTGGAGACAGAACTGCTGCGGCGTTTCTAAGCCCTCCCTGTCTTCGCCTCTGACTACACTCCTGAACTGGTGGATGGGGGTGGCTGCTTTCTCTCCTCTCGTCACCCTTCCCCCGGCACCTGTCAATGGAGACCCCTCCTCGCTGCCGCATGGACCCGTCTGCCATCTTGGAAAGGCCCGATGTGGAGACCAATTCATTCAGGCCTGACTGCACGTGGTACCCGGCCCGATGTCTCCTCTCTCACCCCGGCGCACCCCACAGAGCTCCGGGGAGCCCGGACGCACTCGCCACACCTCCTCCTCCTCCTCCTCCTCCTCTCACCCTGCGGCCGCGTGGGCACCAGCTGTCCGTTTTTATCCCCCTTCTGGTGGAGTTTATCTGTGTTCCGGGGGGATGAATACTGCTGAGCCAACGGGACCCCCTCGTCTCCGGCCTACCACCCGGCCTCGATCTCTGGACTTCCTCGCACAGTCCGCCTCGCCGGCTCCGGTACGTAATGGGAATGGGGGCTGGGGGGCAGATTTTTAGTCCTTTCCCCCCCTCTGTGTAATTTAAACCTGCTGGTTATCTGTGGTCGTTGAGCTGTTTTCTTTTATCTCTTTGGGGTGTGTAAGAGATTGTGCACGCGTGTGTAAGAGATGTGTGCAGAGGTATGCAAAATGGAGACTGTTTTTAGGGTGAATTTAATATAAGGCTTTATTGCCCGTTCCTTTAAATAACACAGCTAACACAAATATACATAAAACAACAAACACGTATCCCTGTGTAAGGGCTAACTCACTGCCCAGGCCCTATCTGTAAGACTGGGGGGGGGGGGGAGAAAGCCCTTTACCAATATACCACTCCCAAAGCAGTTGCACCTTCAGGTCAGTGGTGTCCAGGTGTCTTGGAGGGTCCAGCCTCTGGCAGGTTCCTGGGTCCGGTGTCCAGGAAGAGGTCTGGTCCCTTCTGTCTTGTTTTCAATCCCCAGTCCTTTGGTGCACTCAAGACCTCTTTCCTCTTGTCAGCACCCGTGTGTACTGAGGAAAATCCCTTTCCTGTGTCTCACATGACACTCTTTCACAGAGCTCTCATTAGGCAGGTGGAGCCTGGTCAATTGCCTGGCTGCACTTATCCAGCTCCCAACTGGATTTAGAGGAAGATTCTTCAGCAGGAACAATTCCCTGTTACAGGGGGGAAATATTCCCTAATTGGAAGGGTCGGATCAAGTCACTTTTGGCTGTGTAGTTGTGCCTTTAAAAAAAATGTTTTTTAAATATGTATATAAGTTTTGATTCATTTTGGGTTGGCAGGAGGGGAGGGGAGGGGGGGTTGTCCCGGTTCTAATTTAATAGTATATAAACAGTTATAGACAGCACTCTAAATAATGAATAAAAAATCATGAAGTACAGGGTGCAAACGGAACAAAGTGGGCCCAAACCACCCCAATGCAGATCATATAATCCAAAACAAGGGCTCCAGCACACACCGATTAACAGAGGAAACGAAAGAGTCGCGGAATAAGCCAAAAATGTAATAGCGGTAATAATAGAACAACAGGTATCGCACAAATATGGAAATGCTTAACGACTATAAATGCAGAATATGTGGATCTTAAAAAGCACAAGAGTAGGGGGGAGAGACGCGGGGAAGGGGAGCGGGGGGGAAGGGGAGCGGGGGGGAAGAGACGCGGGGAAGGGGAGCGGGGGGGAAGAGACGCGGGGAAGGGGAGCAGGGGGGAAGAGACGCGGGGAAGGGGAGCGGGGGGGAAGAGATGCGGGGAAGGGGGAAGGGGAGCGGGGGGGAAGAGACGCGGGGAAGGGGAGCGGGGGGGGAAGAGACGCGGGGAAGGGGAGCGGGGGGGAAGAGACGCGGGGAAGGGGAGCAGGGGGAGAGACGCGGGGAAGGGGAGCGGGGGGAGAGACGCGGGTAAGGGGAGCGGGGGGGAGAGACGCGGGTAAGGGGAGCGGGGGGGGAGACGCGGGTAAGGGGAGCGGGGGAGAGACACGCGGGTAAGGGGAGCGGGGGGGAGCGACGCGGGTAAGGGGAGCGGGGGGTAGCGACGCGGGTAAGGGGAGCGGGGGGGGAGACGCGGGGAAGGGGAGCGGGGGAGAGACGCGGGGAAGGGGAGCGGGGGGGAGAGACGCGGGGAAGGGGAGCGGGGGGGGGAGACGCGGGGAAGGGGAGCGGGGGGGGAGAGACGCGGGGAAGGGGAGCGGGGGGAGAGACGCGGGTAAGGGGAGCGGGGGGGAGAGACGCGGGTAAGGGGAGCGGGGGGGGAGACGCGGGTAAGGGGAGCGGGGGAGAGACACGCGGGTAAGGGGAGCGGGGGGGAGCGACGCGGGTAAGGGGAGCGGGGGGGGAGAGACGCGGGGAAGGGGAGCGGGGGGGAGAGACGCGGGGAAGGGGAGCGGGGGAGAGACACGGGGAAGGGGAGCGGGGGAGAGACACGGGGAAGGGGAGCGGGGGAGAGACACGGGGAAGGGGAGCGGGGGAGAGACACGGGGAAGGGGAGCGGGGGAGAGACACGGGGAAGGGGAGCGGGGGAGAGACACGGGGAAGGGGAGCGGGGGAGAGACACGGGGAAGGGGAGCGGGGGAGAGACACGGGGAAGGGGAGCGGGGGAGACACGGGGAAGGGGAGCGGGGAGAGACACGGGGAAGGGGAGCGGGGGAGAGACACGGGGAAGGGGAGCGGGGGAGAGACACGGGGAAGGGGAGCGGGGGAGAGACACGGGGAAGGGGAGCGGGGAGAGACACGGGGAAGGGGAGCGGGGGAGAGACACGGGGAAGGGGAGCGGGGGAGAGACACGGGGAAGGGGAGCGGGGGAGAGACACGGGGAAGGGGAGCGGGGGAGAGACACGGGGAAGGGGAGCGGGGGAGAGACACGGGGAAGGGGAGCGGGGAGAGACACGGGGAAGGGGAGCGGGGGAGAGACACGGGGAAGGGGAGCGGGGAAAAAACACCAAAGGAAAAACTGCAAACAAATAAACATAGAATAAGACAATGGGGGAGGGTAAGAGGGGCAACGTTTCAGGGTAACAACCCATTCCTCAGGCCCGTTCCCTTGGGTCCAACAGAACCACAAGGTACTTCCCTTAACCCTATCCCCCCCCTACAAGACACAAAGTAGCCAAATAAGAATTAGCTCAGAATCAAGCCCTGGTCAAAAGTCCACAGTATATGCAAGAGTGTATCCAAACTCAAAGCGTCCTTTACGTGGGATTATCAGGCTTCTGTCCTCTCTCTCTGATTCAAAGCCACCTGTAGCGCCATACTACACCTGTACTATATACTGAGCCATACTACACCTGTACTATATACTGAGCCATACTACACCTGTACTATATACTGAGCCATACTACACCTGTATTATATACTGAGCCATACTACACCTGCACTATATACTGAGCCATACTACACCTGTATTATATACTGAGCCATACTACACCTGTACTATATACTGAGCCATACTACACCTGTACTATATACTGAGCCATACTACACCTGTACTATATACTGAGCCATACTACACCTGTACTATATACTGAGCCATACTACACCTGTACTATATACTGAGCCATACTACACCTGTATTATATACTGAGCCATACTACACCTGCACTATATACTGAGCCATACTACACCTGTATTATATACTGAGCCATACTACACCTGTACTATATACTGAGCCATACTACACCTGTACTATATACTGAGCCATACTACACCTGTACTATATACTGAGCCATACTACACCTGTATTATATACTGAGCCATACTACACCTTTATTATATACTGAGCCATACTACACCTGTACTATATACTGAGCCATACTACACCTGTACTATATACTGAGCCATACTACACCTGTACTATATACTGAGCCATACTACACCTGTATTATATACTGAGCCATACTACACCTGTACTATATACTGAGCCATACTACACCTGTACTATATACTGAGCCATACTACACCTGTATTATATACTGAGCCCATTAAAGTGACGCTACTTGAAGAACATTTGTTGGAATTATCCTTCTTTCATTGACGTGACAGAAAGAATACAGAACGACCGCAGACGTGGACGTAAAGTGAGACTGTTTGGGGACAGATGGAACCCCTACAGAAAGGAATCGTGGCATCGCAGACGGAGCGATTTGTAGCAGCCGACGGAGCCACGCGGCTGTCTTCAGAAGGCCGGGCACCCCCAGCGGGTAGACACGAGAGCTTCGTTGCGAGTATTAAGGTGCTAGTGAATGTGGGATACTAAGGTGTGATTAGGTCCGACAGTCTTTGTATTCAAGACGGAACCGATCACGCCAGAGAAAAATGCAACATGGACGGTTCCAAGACATGCATTAGGATGTATAGTGCAGGTCAATGTGTATTTACCCCACTTCTCAGAGCTGTGGGTTTCTCCTGGCTCTTCTTCCATGAACACCACTCTTGTTCAGTCTTTTTCTGATAGTTGCCATGAACTCACATTAGCCAAGTTGAGTGGCCGGCGGATCGGACGTTCCTCTGGGGACTTCCTGGAGATATTTTGGCAAGAGCGTGACTGGTCTTCAACTTTCTTCATTTGTAGATCTGTCCGACAGTGGATTGGAGGAACCCCAGATCCTTAGAAATAATCTTCTATCCCTTTCTAGACTTGTGAGCATCAATGACTGCTTTTCTGGGGTTCCAAGATATCTTGAGCAAGGAGACTTGTTTCCACACCCCTGTATGGTAATAAAGGGCAAACGCACAAAGCTTCTGATCTTTATATTAAGGTAAGTTCTCCCAAACTCACCCCTGAAGACCTACCTAAATTATTAAAAACACCCGATTCCAATGATCCATTTAATTGATAAAACCAAGGTTTCCCTTTCCACAGATTACTCTTTCAAAGTCATACATAAATTTTGTTTCAAGACATGAATTGGTTAATATAAACCCTATTCGAGCTTTAAAGAAAAGTCAAGAAAGTCATAATGGAACTTCCGTAATTACCATTGGGGTTCCCAAACCCTCACCCCTACCGTTCTACTCTGGGGGGGATACAAGACGTTACTGCCGGACTAATCAGGGACATCAGGAAGTCAGGTCTTATAATAATGAATAAAAAAAAAACCACAAGCGCAACAGTTTAAACCTTTACACTAGGGTTCCCCGGGCGATCCAGGACCCCTGTACCTTCAAAACAGAAGGTAAGTTCCAGGCCCACCCACAATCAAACCTACCATCCCCAAATCTTATGGGGAAAAAAAGTCTATAGCTCCAGACAAGTTGGTCATGCCCTGTGGCTAGAGGTCGCCAGAGAATGAATTGACTTCCTGTAGCCATCAGAATATCCCACTTTCAGAAACCAGCCGAAGACTTTGCTCATTCACATCACCTCGCCAAAGCCCAGGCCTTCACATCACCTCGCCAAAGCCCAGGCCTTCACATCACCTCGCCAAAGCCCAGGCCTTCACATCACCTCGCCAAAGCCCAGGCCTTCACATCACCTCGCCAAAGCCCAGGCCTTCACATCACCTCGCCAAAGCCCAGGCCTTCACATCACCTCGCCAAAGCCCAGGCCTTCACATCACCTCGCCAAAGCCCAGGCCTTCACATCACCTCGCCAAAGCCCAGGCCTTCACATCACCTCGCCAAAGCCCAGGCCTTCACATCACCTCGCCAAAGCCCAGGCCTTCACATCACCTCGCCAAAGCCCAGGCCTTCACATCACCTCGCCAAAGCCCAGGCCTTCACATCACCTCGCCAAAGCCCAGGCCTTCACATCACCTCGCCAAAGCCCAGGCCTTCACATCACCTCGCCAAAGCCCAGGCCTTCACATCACCTCGCCAAAGCCCAGGCCTTCACATCACCTCGCCAAAGCCCAGGCCTTCACATCACCTCGCCAAAGCCCAGGCCTTCACATCACCTCGCCAAAGCCCAAGCCTTCACATCACATCACATCACCTCACCAAATCCCAAGCCTTCACCTCACCAAATCCCAAGCCTTCACCTCTCCAAAGCCCAGGCCTTCACGTCACCTCACCAAAGCCCAGGCCTTCACGTCACCTCGCCAAAGCCCAGGCCTTCACATCACCTCGCCAAAGCCCAGGTCTTCACATCACCTCGCCAAAGCCCAGGTCTTCACATCACCTCACCAAAGCCCAGGTCTTCACATCACCTCACCAAAGCCCAGGTCTTCACATCACCTCGCCAAAGCCCAGGTCTTCACATCACATCACCTCGCCAAAGCCCAAGCCCTCACATCACATCACCTCGCCAAAGCCCAGGCCTTCACATCACCTCGCCTCAGCCCAGGCCTTCACATCACCAAAGCCCAGGCCTTCACATCACCTCGCCAAAGCCCAGGCCTTCACATCACCTCGCCAAAGCCCAGGCCTTCACATCACCTGTGGGAGTTGAAGCACCGAGCAAGGTTCGCCGTGTATGCGCTATACAAAAACCGAGCTATACGCGGGGCCTATGATGGCGACAGAGATCGCCAAATGTTTCAGACTGGGCGCCGAGGCATTACAGAAACCCAGAGCCCAAACACTTCTAACCAGCGCGAGGAATTACAGAAACCCACACCAAGTTAATAGCTTTATTCTTTGACTTTTATTGTGTCTGAAAATCCCCCCAAACCACCAGCAAGTTAGCGTTGTACCACAGGTCCCAGACGTTAATCAGATACCCCAAACAGGTGGAAAAAGAATTGTTTTTCTTTATTTTTGCATAACATGTCAATTTAACAACCAACAAAAATAATAAAGTTTTGACAAACACAACACCACTCTGAGTGGATTACTGGGGTCATTCTTAAGGGGGGTGCAGGGGCATTGAAGACTTCCTGAGGGGGCAGAGCGAAGATGGACCAGTCTTAACCCCTTCCAAGCTTCAAACAAGGCAGCAGGGGTTACACCTCTTGGTACTCAGGCTCAGCCGGCTTAATATCTGGGCTGTATCCGTGTACCCGAGGGCTGTGGTTGCCGGAGACTCCACACAGAGCAGCAGCTGGGAGCCACGTTACAGGGACACAGCACAGATATGGCAAAGCAAATCGTCTGAACGCCTCGCACGGCGGCACACAGGCAGAATGTTACATCTCCGTGCTCACCAGCTGCGGTCACAAGGCCTGGAAACCCGCGGTAAACCTTTTTATGAAGGATTTCAGGGCACCAATGGGATCACTGCCAATGCAACATTGGAGGCCTTTAACCCCTTCCGTGCTGGAGGTCTGCAGCGAAGCACCCCTGGCACAGAACAGGTTAAACGGTTGTCTGGGTCATCGGGGATCTGGTAATTATACGGCTGCAGTTAGCGAGCTGAGGTTTGACCAAGAGGGTCAGAGAAGGAGGGGTTAAATTAAGTCAGCAGCTGCTTGTCCTGAAGCTTCCAGGAGTTTCCTCTCCGCACCCCACAAACTGCTCCCCCCCAGGACAGGAGGGGAAAGAGAACCCCGATAATGAATGACATTTACAGTCCATAGGATGCGGGTCGGTGTTGGCGACACCGCCCAGGGGATGAGTTGCAGGGACAGGGAGGGGGCAAAGGGAACTGGCCCCAAATGTGAGGGCAGCGTCATTAATCCACTTCCTCCATACGTGACGCATCCTCCTCACCCTCCAGAGGGGGGATATCGTCTGGGACGGAGGGGGATGTTTCTTCCACGGCTGTGTCATCCTCATCAATACCTGTGACGGAGAGAAAAGGGACAGGGTCAGTCTCCGGTGGGACAGGGGTCACCAGGCTGGGCCAACATCCTACCATCCTGAGGCAAAGCAGCAACCTCGGTTTGCAGGAGGTTATACGGTAAGGGGAAGAGGCACAACAATAGGTGAACAGGCGAAGCGATGGCAGAGAGCGTGGAAATCAGGCCCAATAAGAAATGTTTAAAGACCATTAGGACTCAGCGATAAAGTCTACAAGTGGAGGAGGTGGTATTACCACTATACATTTAGTGAGAGGCAGGAAGCTGCCCCCCGCGGTATAGCGAGAGGCAGGAAGCTGCCCGCCCGCGGTATAGCGAGAGGCAGGAAGCTGCCCCCCCCCCGCGGTATAGTAAATAAGCGGGTGAGCAATGTATATTACGAGCTTCCTGTAACATTGGTTCTCACCCCGGCAGCCAGTCAGTGGCCAACCTGCACTTTAATAGTATCTGTACAAAAGGTACATACCCACGGTAACACAGGTATACACTACACGGAGTGGCCGTGTGCGTCATTTACGCAGTGTTAGTTTATGTACATCCTATGTGTAAGCAGCCGCCATTTTAGCGTCCCGAGGACGTACAAAAAAAAGGCTTTCCCAATAGTGGATGAGAAGTTTGTTTGTATGGCGGGGAGGTAAGGGACACGCCCCGAGGGTGTTCAGGGAGCGGCAGGCGTAGCAATGCAATGCCGCCTGTGCAAACATGCTGAACACAACACAGCCAGGAGACCAAGGAGACCTCCCAGCTCACCGGATATACAAACTGGTCTTTGAATGATTGAAATACTGCAGAGCTTGTTCCTTAACCCCCACGCTCTATATTCACCAGGTAACGGGTATCAATACGCCGGGCACGGCGCCCGTTCTGTACTCACCCAGGCCCAGCTTGATCATCCTGTAGATGCGGTTTGAGTGCGTCTGAGGATCGTCCAGCGAGAAGCCGGAGGACAGCAGCGCCGTCTCGAAGAGCAGAACCACCAGGTCCTTCACCGCCTTGTCATTCTTGTCGGACTCGGCCTTCTGCCGCAGGGTCTCCACGATGGGGTGCTCGGGGTTGATCTCTAGGTGCTTCTTTGCCATCATGTAGCCCATGGTGGAGTTGTCCCGCAGGGCCTGGGCCTTCATGATGCGCTCCATGTTGGCCGTCCAGCCGTACGTGCTGGTGACAATGCAACACGGGGACGACACCAGGCGGTTGGACACAGTCACCTGAGGGGGACACAGGAAAGCGGGACGGTGAGTGAACCTTTATTTTACTCTGAATCGGTTTCATTCCCCCAAATTAACACGTGGCAATGTTTAACTGACACGCATCACTTTCTTGGGTGGCATAGAAAGTGAGAATGGGCGCAGGCCACGACTGCAGGCGCTGTTAGGGGGGGGGAATGCCCGATAACCCGTATGGTACAGCCGGGAGCCCCCGTACCTTCTCCACTTTCTTATCCAGGATCTCCTTCATGAGCTTGCACAAGCTCTCAAACTTGGTCTTGTTCTCTTCCATCTGCTTCTTCTCGTCCTCATCCTCCGGCAGCTCCAGCCCTTCCTTGGTGACGGACACCAGTGTCTTCCCGTCAAACTCCTTCAGCTGCTGCACGCAGTATTCGTCGATGGGCTCGGTCATGTACACCACCTCGAAGCCGCGCTTCCTGACGCGCTCCACGAAGGCGGAGTTCGCCACCTGCTCCTTGCTCTCACCTGGGGGCGGGGAGATTACAGGTAAATCCCACAGACTGTACTAACGCGCATTCAGAACGACACGTCTCCCCGCAATACGCCACTCGGGGTCAGCCTAGGAAGCAGCCCCAGCCAGGTGAGGACTTGGGCATTAGTTTGTATTAAGGGCTGACGCTCCCTGTAGTACCAGAATATACGAGCAGGCTCCCACCCCATGGATATAGTATAACGTACAGTATGGGACACAGAACGGGGACACTCACCGGTGATGTAGTAAATGCTTTTCTGGGTCTCCTTCATGCGGGACACGTATTCGGTCAGAGACGCCATCTCGTCGCCGGTCTGGGACGTGTGATAACGGAGCAGCTCGGAAAGTCTCTTCCTGTTGGTAGAGTCCTCGTGGATCCCAAGCTGCGGATCAGAGAGAACAAGGCAACATGTTTAGGATAGATACACACCGATTGTGTCAGGCTACAAGTGTACTTGTATCGCTGGCCCACAAACACACACACTTCAGCTATATACCCACAGTAGCACAAGTCTTCTAGAAGCGAGACCCAGAAGAGATTGGCGCATGCGAGTTTCTGGAGACAACAGGGCGGAAATGCGGACGCACGGTCCCGGGAGAGGAGATTGTTAGCGGAATTAAGGTTGAGGAAAGTGGTCAAAGTTTTGCCCAAATACAGTTTAGACAATGGCAGAAACGCAGAGTTCTAGCGCCAAAGCGGAGCAGCAATGTGAGTGGGAGAGAAACAAGTGGTGGTGAAACACAGGTAAAAGCAGCAAAACCAACGCTAGAGACTTGATATTAAGATCAATTTGTCAAAGGACCGATTACACAAACAAGTGGTCAGTCATAGGACGCTTTATACAACGCGCGGCTTTATACAACGCCCGGGAGGGAGTATGAGGTTCATGAGGAATAATCCCACCACAGGGACGATTTGTTTTTTGGAAGGCAAACAAACGTCCAAACGCTGTGTCATCGGCTCGCGGCGAGTCACATGGGCTTCCGTAGCTGCAAACGTCAACATCTTTCAGCTAGGGATCGGCAGCTTTATCGCCCTGACTACATGCGGTCGCTACAGACTACATTGGGTTGCTTTGCGGCCGCAAGCTGTCGCCAGGACACTAAACTCAGCCTATGGCCGCACTCAGTTCCGGTGACTGCGACATCACGCTGCGGTCAGGGGAAAAATCAAATTGAAGTGACTGCAAGCAACCAAGCTGCCGCGCCGCTCCTACAATAAGCGCACGCGGCTGCGTCAATGTATTTCTTTTGCTGCGACATTGGCACTATAAGCGCGGCGTCACTGGGCATGTCAGGGAGACGCGCTACACCCTGTAACCGGGGAATATAACCAGGCCGGCGAGTATCTGCCCCCAGAGCACCGGTCACCGGGGCAGGCCTCACCTTCAGGTTCTTGGAGAAGGCCTCGTAGAACTTCTTGTAGTTCTCCTTGTCCTCGGACAGCTCGGTGAAGAGCTCCATACACTTCTTGACGATGTTCTTGCGGATCACCTTCAGGATCTTGCTCTGCTGCAGCATCTCTCGGGAGATATTCAGGGGCAGGTCCTCAGAGTCCACCACGCCGCGGATAAAGTCTGAGAAAGACACACACACAGGGGGTTACTGGAGGGGCCAGGACGCACCAGGTACTACCGTGTGCCAATAACACCCATTCACAAGGGAAAGGGTTTATTAGCAGTTATAGCGCCTTCAAGGTTTACCATGTTTAGCAGCCATTAAACAGGCACGTGTCCACAGACCAATTAGAGGTTGGCAAGTGTGGACACAGAAGCCGGTTTTACCAGAAATGGTGCCGTGGCACCCAATGCATTACAGTCCATTAGTATGATAAAGCTGCGAGTTCTGGTGGCTTTGGACACATTTAGGGAGATATCTACAGATGACAGAGATGAATGACACGGTCTGCCACCTCGGAGCTGTAGACGAGCAGCCATTTGGATGGTGGGTGACAATTGCAGGACATGGTAAGGTTTTGGATCTGGAATCAGCAACACCCCCATTTACGAGCCGTGTGCACAGGAAAAAACTTTTGATGGGACATTCAGTAACGGCCGTACTGCTTCCAAAACCCCGAGGAGTCAGGAAGCCCACACGTGTCCCCCTCCACACATCCCAGCGAGGTCAGGAAGCCCACACGCGTCCCCCTCCACACATCCCAGCGAGGTCAGGAAGCCCACACGCGTCCCCCTCCACACATCCCAGCGAGGTCAGGAAGCCCACACGCGTCCCCCTCCACACATCCCAGCGAGGTCAGGAAGCCCACACGTGTCCCCTCCGCACGTCCCAGCGAGGTCAGGAAGCCCACACGTGTCCCCTCCGCACGTCCCAGCGAGGTCAGGAAGGAGCGCGCACTTACTCAGGTACTCCGGGATGAGCTCGTCACAGCTGTCCATGATAAACACCCTGCGGACGTACAGCTTGATGTTATTCTTTTTCTTCTTGTTCTCAAACAGGTCGAAGGGGGCCCGGCGAGGGATGAAGAGCAGGGCGCGGAACTCCAGCTGTCCCTCCACGGAGAAGTGCTGAGAGAAGAGAACACCAGGGGTCACTGGGGTATTAAAAAGGGCACAGACCATGCCAACTGCAGGGAACCCCCTCACCCCCCCATCATAACCCAGGAGAAGCAGGCCCCCCAAACACCAGACCTGCGCACTACGCTGCCATCGTTACACCTATAGAACAGGCGTTACCTTCACGGCGAGATGGTCCTCCCAGTCATTGGTGAGACTCTTGTAGAACTCTCCGTACTCCTCTTGGCTGATGTCGTCTGGGTTGCGTGTCCAGATGGGCTTGGTCTTGTTTAACTCCTCCTGGTCGATGTATTTCTCTTTGATCTTCTTGGTCTTCTTTTTCTTCTCTTTCCCCTCCTCTTCCTCGTCTGAGCCCACATCCTCTATCTTGGGTTTGTCCTCTCCACCTTCCTCCTCTTTCTTCTCTTCCTCCACCTTCTCCTCGTCAGCCTCCGCCTCATCGTCACTGATCTCCTTCTCGCGCTCCTTCTCCAGCTGAGGGGAGGACAAAAGATTCATTGAGCAGAAGAAACATTAGCAGGTACCCCCCTCTACAGCATTTAATGCAGGTACCCCCTTCTACAGCATTTAATGCAGGTACCCCCCTCTACAGCATTTAATGCAGGTACCCCCCTCTACAGCATTTAATGCAGGTACCCCCCTCTACAGCATTTAATGCAGGTACCCCCCTCTACAGCATTTAATGCAGGTACCCCCCTCTACAGCATTTAATGCAGGTACCCCCCTCTACAGCATTTAATGCAGGTACCCCCCTCTACAGCATTTAATGCAGGTACCCCCCTCTACAGCATTTAATGCAGGTACCCCCCTCTACAGCATTTAATGCAGGTACCCCCCTCTACAGCATTTAATGCAGGTACCCCCCTCTACAGCATTTAATGCAGGTACCCCCCTCTACAGCATTTAATGCAGGTACCCCCCTCTACAGCATTTAATGCAGGTACCCCCCTCTACAGCATTTAATGCAGTTACCCCCCTCTACAGCATTTAATGCAGTTACCCCCCTCTACAGCATTTAATGCAGTTACCCCCCTCTACAGCATTTAATGCAGTTACCCCCCTCTACAGCATTTAATGCAGTTACCCCCCTCTACAGCATTTAATGCAGTTACCCCCTTCTACAGCATTTAATGCGGGTACCCCCCTCTACAGCATTTAATGCGGGTACCCCTTTCTACAGCATTTAATGCGGGTACCCCCCCTCTACAGCATTTAATGGTGGCACCCCCTTCTACAGCATTTAATGCTGGTACCCCCTTCATCAAGTCTATGCAAGAATTAGAGCTGCCAGAAGGAGGGGGGGGGGGGGGGGGGGCAATGACATTAGTCAACCCCAGCACAATTAGACTATCCTTTATTCACCAGTCACTCAGAAGACAGCCGGCAGGGTGTGTGGGTGTTGGAAGGCAGCCGGCAGGGTGTGTGGGTGTTGGAAGGCAGCCGGCAGGGTGTGTGGGTGTTGGAAGGCAGCCGGCAGGGTGTGTGGGTGTTGGAAGGCAGCCGGCAGGGTGTGTGGGTGTTGGAAGGCAGCCGGCAGGGTGTGTGGGTGTTGGAAGGCAGCCGGCAGGGTGTGTGGGTGTTGGAAGGCAGCCGGCAGGGTGTGTGGGTGTTGGAAGGCAGCCGGCAGGGTGTGTGGGTGTTGGAAGGCAGCCGGCAGGGTGTGTGGGTGTTGGAAGGCAGCCGGCAGGGTGTGTGGGTGTTGGAAGGCAGCCGGCAGGGTGTGTGGGTGTTGGAAGGCAGCCGGCAGGGTGTGTGGGTGTTGGAAGGCAGCCGGCAGGGTGTGTGGGTGTTGGAAGGCAGCCGGCAGGGTGTGTGGGTGTTGGAAGGCAGCCGGCAGGGTGTGTGGGTGTTGGAAGGCAGCCGGCAGGGTGTGTGGGTGTTGGAAGGCAGCCGGCAGGGTGTGTGGGTGTTGGAAGGCAGCCGGCAGGGTGTGTGGGTGTTGGAAGGCAGCCTGCAGGGTGTTGGAAGGCAGCCTGCACACCCCACACAGGGACATTTTGCGCATCTTAAGGGAATTACAAAACGTTTGTCAGTGGAGAAAGATCTCACGGGTCACACGTTTCGGAAGTGCCACCTGTACAGTGAGCAGGGTGGGTCACTGTGCCATCTCCCCCCACACACACCATGGCACGATACACCACCCCCCTGCAGCGAGAGGCCCGTACTTACATAGAGGGTGATTGGGTACCCGATGAACTGGGAGTGTTTCTTCACCACCTCCTTGACACGCTTCTCCTCCAAGTACTCGCTCTGGTCCTCCTTGAGGTGGAGGATGACCCGTGTGCCGCGGCCAATGGGCTCACCTGCGAGGGACAGGAGGGCAGGAGTAAGGACGCAGCCAGGAGAGGGCGTTAGAGGGCAGAGTGCCTGCTGCCATGGATCAGGACTGGAACAGTAGGGGAGGATTGTGGCGCTCTTACAGCCAACTATACACTAAATATAACATGACACGGATTTCCTGGGAAGCCGCCACGGACCTAGTCCTGTTCCTCCTGCGGGGGACATTGGACATGGTTGTGTATAGGCTTTAGCTCAGCAGACCACACTGCTATACCCGTTTAGGGACAATCTATAAGCCAGTGTGTAAGGAAGACCAGGCCCCTTTGCAGTACAGCACAAAGAAACCTTTCAACTTTAACCCCCCCGGTGCGTTATTACTCGGTTTCCTTGTGCACGGAGAGTCGGGGCCTCTGTAGGATGAATAGGTTAGTAAGAGAATGGAGCGGTATCTGGCACTCACCAGTGTCAACCTTGACGGTGAAGGAACCGCCGGCAGAGGACTCCCAGGCATACTGCTCGTCATCGTTGTGTTTGGTGATCACCACAACCTTCTCTGCCACCAGGTAAGCGGAGTAGAAGCCCACACCAAACTGACCGATCATGGAGATGTCTGCACCGGCCTGCCAGGAGGAGAGAGAGAGTGAGCAACTGGGAAGGAACAAAGTCCACATTATGTGTACGATGTACAATGCAGGAGAAGGCCCCACTGACGCCTTCCAAACCCGACCGGCACGTGCCAGTAATGCAGGTTTATTTAAGCGGCTGCCCACTGTGGTGGACAACGTCACTAGGCTGGTCAGTAGCCAGGCGGTAGCATGGACAGCTCCGGCAGCCCTTGCACTGCGGGTGTCGGGAGGGTGTTACCTGCAGGGCCTCCATGAAAGCCTTGGTTCCAGACTTGGCGATGGTTCCCAAGTTGTTGATGAGGTCAGCCTTGGTCATGCCGATGCCGGTGTCTATCAAGGTCAGCGTGCGCTCCAGGCGGTTGGGGATGACGTCGATCTTCAGCTCCTTGCCGCCGTCCATCTTGGTGGGGTCAGTGAGGCTCTCGTAGCGGATCTTATCCAGGGCCTGAAACAGATCGGGTCTGAGATTCTGCACCAAATAGCTCGCCTCGCGGTCAAACCAGCAGTCTATAGCCAAGGTGGCCAAAGTCCAGTACTCAGGGGTCAGGATATCCGTTATTCTATGTCCTTTGCCTCACACTTTGCGATGCACAGGACGCCCCTTTAATCTATGCATTAGGGCATTAGATTTCCCCCGCTCACAATGATACCTTTGTTACAGGTTAGGAAACAGTGTGCAACAACTGGCTAAGAAAGTGTGGGCATGATTCAGGGCTGTGCCATGTTCCTGCCAATCACATGGGGCAGGATTCAGGGCGTGTGGTTATTGAGCGGGCACTTGCCCGCGGGGCAGAGCAGTCGCTCGCTGGCACTCACGTCAGAGGCGTTGGAGATTAACTCTCGCAGGAAGATTTCCTTGTTGGAGTAGAAGGTGTTGATGATCAGGGACATGAGCTGTGCAATCTCAGCCTGGAAGGCGAAGGTTTCCACCTCTTCCTCCCCCCCATGGTGAACTTCCTCTGGCATCTAGGGAACGAGAACAGGACCGAGTTATATACCAGGCAGCCTTCTGGCATTAAATATCACAGCGGTATCAGGCGCGGTACGGGGCACATGGGAACTGGGGCAGACATGAAACAGCCCCTGCACAGGGAGATAAAGTGACTGTCACCAAGGTCACAAGGAGCAGACAGCGGGAACTGAATATCCCCCATTCACACCATCTTTACGCACCGAGACGCTCCTTCAGCGCTGCAATTAACACAACATACACAGGCATCAGTGTGTAACAAGCACGCGGATACAATATCTAGTGTGAGATGAAAGCAAAGTACTGCGAGTGCTTCACCCGGCCGCCTCCTACTACATAACCCCCAAACACCGGAGGGGCCAGTGACATTGCACGTGTACCACCACGTGTGCGGTATTAGAGACAGTCGCCATTACAGGGGATCCAATCAGTATAGGGCAGGGAATTGGTTTCTTTGGCAATTTAATGTTTGCACAGCACTGAAGTGAAATGTTGGACTACAGCCCAATGAAAACCGCTGTACGCATTGTGTATAGGGGCAGCGCTCCCATCAGCGCAGAGCACCCTCTGCATATAGGGGCAGTGCTTCCATCAGCGCAGAGCACACTGTGTATATAGGGGCAGCGCTCCCATCAGCGCAGAGCACCCTCTGCATATAGGGGCAGTGCTTCCATCAGCGCAGAGCACACTGTGTATATAGGGGCAGTGCATCCATCAGCGCAGAGAACCCTGTGCATATAGGGGCAGTGCTTCCATCAGCGCAGAGCACACCGTGTATATAGGGGCAGTGCTCCCATCAGCGCAGAGCACCCTGTGCATATAGGGGCAGTGCTCCCATCAGCGCATAGCACCCTGTGCATATGGGGGCAGTGCAGAGCACACTATATATAGGGGCAGTGCTCCCATCAGTGCAGAGAACACTATATAGGGGCAGTGCTCCCATCAGTGCAGAGCACACGGTATATAGATGATCAACCCCACATCTCACTGTAACCCCACACTAGTGACATCACAGCGAGCAAGTACACAGGAACTTTGCAGCATCATTTAATTGGCAATTTGTATTAATTTAAGCATTTAAACAAACGCAGAGCAATATAAAACGCAGGCAGTTAGAGATGGCTGTTATTAGAACTATTACTCTGCGCAATGCATGGGATTACTGCAGCTTTTCCAACACGCTTCTCACAAGCAGTCCGTGCACGCCAAGCACACGGAGATCCGCGCATAGATCCATGCGCATAAATCCATGCATGTCCTGAGCGCAGGAAGAGCTAGGGCGGGACGCAGGAACACTGCCCGGCGGCTCTAGTCTCAGGGCCCAGGCCTGGCATTACTCAGCATTTAATCCCTGCTGCAATGTTACACACCACGGTGACTGGCAACATCACGTGACATTACCCGGGGCACACGGAAGGGCTGGCGTGTCTGAACAATGATCCAGAGCGCTGCGGATTTTGTAACAAAGCAGAAATGCATGAGCCAGACAACATGGCTACCAACAAACGTGGTCTTTATCAAGTGACACGGCACGGTCAGGAGCACTGACGGAGCGTGGATTACTCAGACAGGCACAGCACGGGTAACTACGCATGACGTGTAAATCCTGGACGCAGTATGTCAACGGGAACAGCACGGGTAACTACGCATGACGTGTAAACCCTGTGCGCAGCATGACGTGTAAACCCTGAGCGCAGCATGTTACCGGTGTTTGTTTCTGAACAAGACACACACACACACACGTTAGTAAGAGTGTCAGCTCCTCGGCTCAATGTGCCCGGTGACGCCACTGCGGAGGGCTCTCCCCGCCCGCAGTTTGGTCCCCAGCGGGTTTCCGTTGGGCCGGAAGTGACGCGCAACAAGATGGCGACACGTAGGAAGCCGGCCTCGCAAACCACGTGCGCCCCACCCTGGAGGATCACGTGACGGAGATCTAGAAGCTTCCCCCCCGGGGGCGGGGCCTGAAGCACGCGGGGGGCGGGGCCAAGTGCAGGGGCCTGCACCGCAATGACACAGGAGACGCTGCGATGCTCTGCAGGTCCCCCCACCCCACACGGGAGACGCTGCGATGCTCTGCAGGTCCCCCCACCCCACACGGGAGACGCTGCGATGCTCTGCAGGTCCCCCCACCCCACACGGGAGACGCTGCAATGCTCTGCAGGTCCCCCCACCCCACACACCTGGGAGCGAGCAACAGAGGCTTTTAATCCAAAATCCCATACTCCCCCCCCCTCTCCGTGGTGAACACGGCATAGAGAGGGAAGACCTGGTGTAACAGCAGCACCAGTACATACAGACCCCTATACCCCCCCCCCCCAACACGGGGGAGGGGGGGGGGGCATATTACAGATCCCTATTTTACACAATAAACCCCATCACCCTACAAGCCAGAGACCCCAAAACAGCCCCATCTCACCCATAGTAACAGCCCCATCTCTACAGCGAGATCCTCCCCATACTATGGGGAGAAGCTCACTGTATAGGGGGGCTGTTACTATTGGGGTCTCGCTGTATAGAGGGGGCAGTGTTACCATGGGGGTCTCACTATAGGGGGCTGTGTTACTGAGACCCCCATAGAAAAACAGCGAGACCCTCCCCATAGTAACAGCCCCTCTATACAGCAAGATCCTCCCAAGACCCCCATAGTAACACAGCCCCCTACACAGCGAGACCCTCCACACATAGTAACACAGCCCTATACAGCGAGACCCTCCCCATAGTAACACAGCCCCCTATACAGCGAGACCCCTCCCCATAGTAACACAGCCCCCTATACAGCGAGACCCCTCCCCATAGTAACACAGCCCCCTATACAGCGAGACCCCTCCCCATAGTAACACAGCCCCCTATACAGCGAGACCCCTCCCCGTAGTAACACAGCCCCCTATACAGCGAGACCCCTCCCCGTAGTAACACAGCCCCCTATACAGCGAGACCCCTCCCCGTAGTAACACAGCCCCCTATACAGCGAGACCCCTCCCCGTAGTAACACAGCCCCCTATACAGCGAGACCCCTCCCCGTAGTAACACAGCCCCCTATACAGCGAGACCCCTCCCCGTAGTAACACAGCCCCCTATACAGCGAGACCCCTCCCCGTAGTAACACAGCCCCCTATACAGCGAGACCCCTCCCCGTAGTAACACAGCCCCCTATACAGCGAGACCCTCCCCGTAGTAACACAGCCCCCTATACAGCGAGACCCTCCCCATAGTAACACAGCCCCCTATACAGCGAGACCCTCCCCATAGTAACAGCCCCCTATACAGCGAGACCCTCCCCATAGTAACACAGCCCCCTATACAGCGAGACCCTCCCCATAGTAACAGCCCTCCTTTATACTGTGAGCACCCCCCCATAGTAACACGACCCCCTCACTATACACAGTACCTTGGCTGCTCGGTGTTAGTGGGTCCGGTGCTGGGTTCGGAGCGGGGTCCGGTGCTGGGTCCGGTCCGTGAGTTCCCGGAGCTGCTGAATGAAGAGGAGATTGTCACTGGGACCGGCCCTTATATAGCAGGGCGGAGCACCGCGGAGAGATCACTGCGCCGCACTGTCTGTGTGTGTGTGTCCGGGACTATATACTGACTGTATATACTGTGTGACAGACTATATACTGGATGTATACTGTGTGTGAGAGACTATATACTGTGTATACTGTGTGTGAGAGACTATATACTGTGTATACTGTGTGTGAGAGACTATACTGTGTGTATACTGTGTGTGAGACTATATATTGTGTATACTGTGTGTGCGACTCTATATACTGTGTATACTGTGTGTGAGAGACTATATACTGTGTGTATACTGTGTGTGAGACCATATACTGCCTGTATACTGTGTGAGACTATATACTGTATGTATACGGTGTGAGAGACTATATACTATGTGTATACTGTATGAGAAACTATATACTGTGTGTGAGACTATTTATTGCCTAGATACTGTGTGTATTCTGTGTGAGAGACTATATACTGTGTGAGACTATATACTGCCTGTATACTGTGTGAGAGACTATATACTGCCTATGTACTGTGTGAGAGCAGCTATATACTGACTGTACTGTGTGAGAGAGGCTATATACTGACTGTATACAGTGTGAAAGACTATATACTGGCTGCACACTGTGTGAGAAACTATATACTGACTATATACTGTATGAGAGACTATATACTGGCTGTATATTGTGTGTGAGATATTATATAATCTGTGTATACTGTGTGAGAGCCTACACTATATGTGATACTGTATGCTTTGTGTGTAAGATACTATATACTGCGTGACAAACAGTATACTGAGTATATACTGTATACTGACCAAACGATTGTATACTAATTATATACTGACTATCTGACCCTATATACTGAAGCTGAATGTGTACACTTGGGTATATTTTCTATTGTTATTGCCTGTCATTCACGTTGTACTGCGCTGCTGCATATGCAGGCGTCTCCTATATCAGTGATATATTCTGTGTGTTACACTGGCCACTGGGTCAGCACCTGTCCCACGGCGCTGTGCTGGCTCTGGCAGCTTCTCTGCAGTGACCGCATCGCTGGGGGAGGGAGGGGTGCTGGGAGGTGTAGTTCTGAGCTGTCCTGGTGCTACTGGGCAGGACCAGGCTGTTGGGTTCATGCGGTGCTGGACAATCAGTGTTCCCCGGTGTCTTCCTCTGTACTGGTGGTTCCGAGAATACACGGGCCCGAAGCCCCAGTGTAAGTGTATATATCACTGTGCGTACAGAACAATGCTCATTCATCCGGCCTAAATATCACCTCCTCATCGCGGATACTCTGGGGTCATTACATATAAACCAGGACTGTGTGAGCCTGTCCCTGATACTCTGCAGTCAGGAGGTCACTGTGCATTACATATACACCCAGGACTGTGTGAGCCTGTCCCTGATACTCTGCAGTCAGGTCACCCTACATCACATATACACCCAGGACTGTGTGAGCCTGTCCCTGATACTCTGCAGTCAGGTCACCCTACATCACATATACACCCCAGGACTGTGTGATCCTGTCCCTGATACTCTGCATTACATATACACCCAGGACTGTGTGAACCTGTCCCTGATACTCTGGTGTTGGGGGGGGGGGGTCACCCTACAATTTTCCTTAACCCATTCCTCTCCAGACAGATGCTGCATCTGACGTCACATGGGAGATAAACTATAGGGCAGCAGGGTATCTGTGCCTAGCTTTTAAACAGCTCCTGGGACTATTTTGTGAGGCGGAGGGATGCTAGCAAGAATGTGGCTTGACTTTTTCTAGTAGTTTCTCTGATAGCCCCTCCTCTCTCTCACCCCTCCTCTCTCTCTCCTCCCTCCTCTCTCCAAGCCCCCTCCTCTCTCTCCTCCCTCCTCTCTCCAAGCCCCCTCCTCTCTCTCCTCCCTCTCTCCAAGCCCCCTCCTCTCTTTCACCCCTCCTCTCTCTCCTCCCTCCTCTCTCCAAGCCCCCTCCTCTCTCTCCTCCCTCTCTCCAAGCCCCCTCCTCTCTCTCACCCCTCCTCTCTCTCCTCCCTCCTCTCTCCAAGCCCCCACCTCTCTCTCCTCCCTCTCTCAAAGCCCCCTCCTCCCTCCTCTCTCCAAGCCCCCTCCTCTCCTCCCTCTCTCCAAGCCCCCTCCTCTCTCTCTCCTCCCTCCTCTCTCCAAGCCCCCTCCTCTCCTCCCTCTCTCCAAGCCCCCTCCTCTCTCTCTCCTCCCTCCTTTCTCCAAGCCCTCTCCTCTCTCTCCTCCCTCTCTCCAAGCCCCCTCCTCTCTCTCCTCCCTCTCTCCAAGCCCCCTCCTCTCTCTCCTCCCTCTCTCCAAGCCCCCTCCTCTCTCTCCTCCCTCTCTCTCTTCCCTCCTCTCTCTCTCTCTCCTCCCTCTCTCCAAGCCCCCTTCTCTCTCTTCCCTCCTCACCCTCCTCCCTCTCTCTATGACCCCTCCTCTCTCTCCTCCCTCCGCACCCTCCTCTCTCGCGTCTCTGTCCTCTCTCCTTCCCTTCCTCTCTCCTCCCGCTCCCTCTGCATGCCCCCTCTCTTCTCTGCTCACTCCCACTCTCTCTGCCCCCTTCTCCCTAGCCCCTCCTCTCTTTCCTCCCGCTCTCCCTGCCCCCTCCTCTCTCCTGCCTGCCCCCTCCTCTCTCCTCCCTGCCCCCCCTCCTCTCTCCTCCCTGCCCCCCCTCCTCTCTCCTCCCTGCCCCCCCTCCTCTCTCCTCCCTGCCCCACCTCTCTCCTCCCTGCCCGGGTTCTGCCCCCTCTCTCCCGGGCATTTCCAAGCTGTGATGCCTCCAGCTAAACTGTCAACGGTTTCTCTTCCGTCCTCTGTAAGGTGACAGTGCCGCCATCATTAGCCCGAGGGATCTCTCGGGCCTGACTGGAAGGCTGTGCCCAGGGTGAAGCAGAGTGTGCGTACTCAACGCGATCAAACACATAGCGACAGTGTGCTTGTCCTGAGTGCGTGCGTACTCAACGCGATCAAACACATAGCGACAGTGTGCTTGTCCTGAGTGCGCCCGCTCAGCGCGATCAAACACATAGCGACAGTGTGCCTGTCCTGAGTGCGCGCGCCCGCTCAGCGCAATCAAACACATAGCGACAGTGTGCTTGTCCTGAGTGAGCGCGCCCGCTCAGCGCGATCAAACACATAGCGACAGTGTGCTTGTCCTGAGTGCTCCGCGCTCAGCGCGATCAAACACATAGCGACAGTGTGCTTGTCCTGAGTGCGCCCGCTCCATGCTCAGCGCGATCAAACACATAGCGACAGTGTGCCTGTCCTGAGTGCGCGCGCCCGTTCAGCGCGATCAAACACATAGCGACAGTGTGCTTGTCCTAAGTGCGCCCGCTCCATGCTCAGCGCGATCAAACACATAGCGACAGTGTGCTTGTCCTGAGTGCGCGCGCCCGCTCAGCGCGATCAAACACATAGCGACAGTGTGCTTGTCCTAAGTGCGCCCGCTCCATGCTCAGCGCGATCAAACACATAGCGACAGTGTGCTTATCCTGAGTGCTCCGCGCTCAGCGCGATCAAACACATAGCGACAGTGTGCTTATCCTGAGTGCTCCGTGCTCAGCGCGATCAAACACATAGCGACAGTGTGCCTGTCCTGAGTGCGCCCGCTCCATGCTCAGCGCGATCAAACACATAGCGACAGTGTGCTTGTCCTAAGTGCGCCCGCTCCATGCTCAGCGCGATCAAACACATAGCGACAGTGTGCTTATCCTGAGTGCTCCGCGCTCAGCGCGATCAAACACATAGCGACAGTGTGCTTGTCCTGAGTGCGCCCGCTCCATGCTCAGCGCGATCAAACACATAGCGACAGTGTGCTTGTCCTAAGTGCGCCCGCTCCATGCTCAGCGCGATCAAACACATAGCGACAGTGTGCCTGTCCTGAGTGCCTGCTCCGTGCTCAGCGCGATCAAACACATAGCGACAGTGTGCTTATCCTGAGTGCTCCGCGCTCAGCGCGATCAAACACATAGCGACAGTGTGCTTGTCCTGAGTGCGCCCGCTCCATGCTCAGCGCGATCAAACACATAGCGACAGTGTGCTTGTCCTGAGTGCGCCCGCTCCATGCTCAGCGCGATCAAACACATAGCGACAGTGTGCTTGTCCTGAGTGCGCCCGCTCAGCGCGATCACACACATAGCGACAGTGTGCTTGTCCTGAGTGCGCCCGCTCAGCGCGATCACACACATAGCGACAGTGTGCTTGTCCTGAGTGCGCCCGCTCCATGCTCAGCGCGATCAAACACATAGCGACAGTGTGCTTGTCCTGAGTGCGCCCGCTCCATGCTCAGCGCGATCAAACACATAGCGACAGTGTGCTTATCCTGAGTGCGCGCGCCCGCTCAGCGCGATCAAACACATAGCGACAGTGTGCTTGTCCTGAGTGCGCGCGCCCGTTCAGCGCGATCAAACACATAGCGACAGTGTGCTTGTCCTGAGTGCGCGCGCCCGCTCAGCGCGATCAAACACATAGTGACAGTGTGCTTGTCCTGAGTGCGCCCGCTCCATGCTCAGCGCGATCAAACACATAGCGACAGTGTGCTTGTCCTGAGTGCGCGCGCCCGCTCAGCACGATCAAACACATAGCGACAGTGTGCTTATCCTGAGTGCGCGCGCCCGCTCAGCGCGATCAAACACATAGCGACAGTGTGCTTGTCCTGAGTGCGCGCGACCGCTCAGTGCGATCAAACACATAGCGACAGTGTGCTTATCCTGAGTGCGCGCTCCGTGCTCAGCGCGATCAAACGCATAGCGACAGTGTGCTTGTCCTGAGTGCGCGCGACCGCTCAGCACGATCAAACACATAGCGACAGTGTGCTTGTCCTGAGTGCGCCCGCTCCGTGCTCAGCGCGATCAAACACATAGCGACAGTGTGCTTGTCCTGAGTGCGCGCGCCCGCTCAGCACGATCAAACACATAGCGACAGTGTGCCTGTCCTGAGTACGCCCGCTCAGTGCTCAGCGCGATCAAACACATAGCGACAGTGTGCTTGTCCTGAGTGCGCGCGCGACCGCTCAGCGCGATCAAACACATAGCGACAGTGTGCTTGTCCTGAGTGCGCCCGCTCCGTGCTCAGCGCGATCAAACACATAGCGACAGTGTGCTTGTCCTGAGTGCGCGCGCCCGCTCAGCGCGATCAAACACATAGCGACAGTGTGCTTGTCCTGAGTGAGCGCGCCCGCTCAGCGCGATCAAACACATAGCAACAGTGTGCTTGTCCTGAGTGCGCCCGCTCCGTGCTCAGCGCGATCAAACACATAGCGACAGTGTGCTTATCCTGAGTGCGCGCGCCCGCTCAGCGCGATCAAACACATAGCGACAGTGTGCTTATCCTGAGTGCGCGCGCCCGCTCAGCGCGATCAAACACATAGCGACAGTGTGCCTGTCCTGAGTGCGCGCGCCCGTTCAGCGCGATCAAACACATAGCGACAGTGTGCCTGTCCTGAGTGCGCCCGCTCAGCGCGATCAAACGCATAGCGACAGTGTGCTTGTCCTGAGTGCGCGCGACCGCTCAGCACGATCAAACACATAGCGACAGTGTGCTTGTCCTGAGTGCGCCCGCTCCGTGCTCAGCGCGATCAAACACATAGCGACAGTGTGCTTGTCCTGAGTGCGCGCGCCCGCTCAGCACGATCAAACACATAGCGACAGTGTGCTTGTCCTGAGTGCGCGCGCCCGTTCAGCGCGATCAAACGCATAGCGACAGTGTGCTTGTCCTGAGTGCGCGCGCCCGCTCAGCGCGATCAAACACATAGCGACAGTGTGCTTGTCCTGAGTGCGCCCGCTCCGTGCTCAGCGCGATCAAACACATAGCGACAGTGTGCTTGTCCTGAGTGCGCGCGCCCGTTCAGCGCGATCAAACACATAGCGACAGTGTGCTTGTCCTGAGTGCGCGCGACCGCTCAGTGCGATCAAACACATAGCGACAGTGTGCTTATCCTGAGTGCGCGCGCCCGTTCAGCGCGATCAAACACATAGCGACAGTGTGCTTGTCCTGAGTGCGCCCGCTCCATGCTCAGCGCGATCAAACACATAGCGACAGTGTGCCTGTCCTGAGTGCGCGCGCCCGTTCAGCGCGATCAAACACATAGCGACAGTGTGCCTGTCCTGAGTACGCCCGCTCAGTGCTCAGCGCGATCAAACACATAGCGACAGTGTGCTTATCCTGAGTGCGCGCGCTCCATGCTCAGCGCGATCAAACACATAGCGACAGTGTGCTTGTCCTGAGTGCGCCCGCTCCGTGCTCAGCGCGATCAAACACATAGCGACAGTGTGCCTGTCCTGAATGCGCCCGCTCCGTGCTCAGCGCGACCAAACACATAGTGACAGTGTGCTTGTCCTGAGTGCGCCCGCTCCATGCTCAGCGCGATCAAACACATAGCGACAGTGTGCTTGTCCTGAGTGCGCCCGCTCCGTGCTCAGCGCGATCAAACACATAGCGACAGTGTGCTTGTCCTGAGTGCGCCCGCTCCATGCTCAGCGCGATCAAACACATAGCGACAGTGTGCTTGTCCTGAGTGCGCCCGCTCCGTGCTCAGCGCGATCAAACACATAGCGACAGTGTGCTTGTCCTCAGTGCGCGCGCGCGCCCGCTCAGCGCGATCAAACACATAGCGACAGTGTGCTTGTCCTGAGTGCGCGCGCCCGCTCAGCGCGATCAAACACATAGCGACAGTGTGCTTGTCCTGAGTGCGCCCGCTCCATGCTCAGCGCGATCAAACACATAGCGACAGTGTGCCTGTCCTGAGTGCGCGCGCCCGTTCAGCGCGATCAAACACATAGCGACAGTGTGCCTGTCCTGAGTACGCCCGCTCAGTGCTCAGCGCGATCAAACACATAGCGACAGTGTGCTTATCCTGAGTGCGCGCGCTCCATGCTCAGCGCGATCAAACACATAGCGACAGTGTGCTTGTCCTGAGTGCGCCCGCTCCGTGCTCAGCGCGATCAAACACATAGCGACAGTGTGCCTGTCCTGAATGCGCCCGCTCCGTGCTCAGCGCGACCAAACACATAGTGACAGTGTGCTTGTCCTGAGTGCGCCCGCTCCATGCTCAGCGCGATCAAACACATAGCGACAGTGTGCTTGTCCTGAGTGCGCCCGCTCCGTGCTCAGCGCGATCAAACACATAGCGACAGTGTGCTTGTCCTGAGTGCGCCCGCTCCATGCTCAGCGCGATCAAACACATAGCGACAGTGTGCTTGTCCTGAGTGCGCCCGCTCCGTGCTCAGCGCGATCAAACACATAGCGACAGTGTGCTTGTCCTGAGTGCGCCCGCTCCATGCTCAGCACGATCAAACACATAGCGACAGTGTGCTTGTCCTGAGTGCGCCCGCTCCGTGCTCAGCGCGATCAAACACATAGCGACAGTGTGCTTGTCCTGAGTGCGCGCGCCCCGCTCAGCACGATCAAACACATAGCGACAGTGTGCTTGTCCTGAGTGCGCGCGCCCGTTCAGCGCGATCAAACGCATAGCGACAGTGTGCTTGTCCTGAGTGCGCGCGCCCGCTCAGCGCGATCAAACACATAGCGACAGTGTGCTTGTCCTGAGTGCGCCCGCTCCGTGCTCAGCGCGATCAAACACATAGCGACAGTGTGCTTGTCCTGAGTGCGCGCGCCCGTTCAGCGCGATCAAACACATAGCGACAGTGTGCTTGTCCTGAGTGCGCGCGACCGCTCAGTGCGATCAAACACATAGCGACAGTGTGCTTATCCTGAGTGCGCGCGCCCGTTCAGCGCGATCAAACACATAGCGACAGTGTGCTTGTCCTGAGTGCGCCCGCTCCATGCTCAGCGCGATCAAACACATAGCGACAGTGTGCCTGTCCTGAGTGCGCGCGCCCGTTCAGCGCGATCAAACACATAGCGACAGTGTGCCTGTCCTGAGTACGCCCGCTCAGTGCTCAGCGCGATCAAACACATAGCGACAGTGTGCTTATCCTGAGTGCGCGCGCTCCATGCTCAGCGCGATCAAACACATAGCGACAGTGTGCTTGTCCTGAGTGCGCCCGCTCCGTGCTCAGCGCGATCAAACACATAGCGACAGTGTGCTTGTCCTGAGTGCGCGCGCCCGCTCAGCGCGATCAAACACATAGCGACAGTGTGCTTGTCCTGAGTGCGCCCGCTCCGCGCTCAGCGCGATCAAACACATAGCGACAGTGTGCTTGTCCTGAGTGCGCGCGCCCGTTCAGCGCGATCAAACACATAGCGACAGTGTGCTTGTCCTGAGTGCCCGCTCCGTGCTCAGCGCGATCAAACACGTAGCGACAGTGTGCTTGTCCTGAGTGCGCGCTCCGTGCTCAGCGCGATCAAACACATAGCGACAGTGTGCTTGTCCTGAGTGCGCGCGTCCGCTCAGCGCGATCAAACGCATAGCGACAGTGTGCTTGTCCTGAGTGCGCGCTCCGTGCTCAGCGCGATCAAACACATAGCGACAGTGTGCCTGTCCTGAGTGCGCGCTCCGTGCTCAGCGCGATCAAACACATAGTGACAGTGTGCTTGTCCTGAGTGCGCGCGCCCGCTCCGTGCTCAGCGCGATCAAACACAACACCGCCCTCCTCTCTCCTTCCTATCCGCACCATCCTCCTCCCTCCTTCCTATCCACCCCGTCCTCCTTCCTATCCACCCCGTCCTCCTCCCTCCTCCTATCCACCCCGTCCTCCTTCCTATCCACCCCGTCCTCCTCCCTTCTCCTATCCACCCTGTCCTCCTTCCTATCCGCACCGTCCTCCTCCCTCCTATCCACCCCGTCCCCCTTCCTATCCACCCCGTCCTCCTCCCTCCTCGTATCCACCCCGTCCTCCCTCCTTCCTATCTGCCCTGTCCCCCTCCCGCCTCCCTATCCGCACGGCCCTCCTCTTTCCTTCCTATCCGCACCATCCTCCTCCCTCCTTCCTATCCACCCCGTCCTCCTCCCTCCTTCCTATCCACCCAGTCCTCCTCCTTCCTCCTATCCACCCCGTCCTCCTTCCTATCCACCCCGTCCTCCTCCCTCCTCCTATCTACCCCGTCCTCCCTCCTTCCTATCTGCCCTGTCCCCCTCCCGCCTCCCTATCCGCACTGCCCTCCTCTTTCCTTCCTATCCGCACCATCCTCCTCCCTCCTTCCTATCCACCCCGTCCTCCTCCCTCCTTCCTATCCACCCAGTCCTCCTCCCTCCTCCTATCCACCCCGTCCTCCTTCCTATCCACCCCGTCCTCCTCCCCACTCCTATCCACCCTGTCCTCCTCCCTCCTCCTATCCACCCCGTCCTCCTTCCTATCCACCCCGTCCTCCTCCCTCCTTCCTATCCACCCCGTCCTCCTCCCTCCTCCTATCCACCCTGTCCTCCTTCCTATCCGCACCGTCCTCCTCCCTCCTCCTATCCACCCCGTCCTCCTTCCTATCCACCCCGTCCTCCTCCCTCCTCCTATCCACCCCGTCCTCCTTCCTATCCACCCCGTCCTCCTCCCTCCTCCTATCCACCCCGTCCTCCCCCCTTCCTATCCGTCCCGTCCTCCTCCCTCCTTCCTATCCACCCCATCCTCCTCCCTCCTCCTATCCACCCCGTCCTCCTTCCTATCCACCCCGTCCTCCTCCCTCCTCCTATCCACCCCGTCCTCCCCCCTTCCTATCCGTCCCGTCCTCCTCCCTCCTTCCTATCCACCCCATCCTCCTCCCTCCTCCTATCCACCCCGTCCTCCTTCCTATCCACCCCGTCCTCCTCCCTCCTATCCATCATGCCCTCCTTCCTATCCACCCCGTCCTCCTCCCTCCTCCTATCCACCCCGTCCTCCTTCCTATCCACCCCGTCCTCCTCCCGCCTCCCTATCCGCACCGCCCTCCTCTTTCCTTCCTATCCGCACCATCCTCCTCCCTCCTTCCTATCCACCCCGTCCTCCTCCCTCCTTCCTATCCACCCCGTCCTCCTCCCTCCTCCTATCCACCCTGTCCTCCTTCCTATCCACCCCGTCCTCCTCCCTCCTCCTATCCACCCTGTCCTCCTTCCTATCCGCACCGTCCTCTTCCCTCCTCCTATCCACCCCGTCCTCCTTCCTATCCACCCCGTCCTCCTCCCTCCTCCTATCCACCCCGTCCTCCTTCCTATCCACCCCGTCCTCCTCCCTCCTCCTATCCACCATGTCCTCCTTCCTATCCACCCCATCCTCCTCCCTCCTCCTATCCATCCCGTCCTCCTCCCTCCTCCTATCCACCCCGTCCTCCCCCCTTCCTATCCGTCCCGTCCTCCTCCCTCCTTCCTATCCGCCCCATCCTCCTTCCTATCCGTCCCGTCCCCCTCCCTCCTTCCTATCCGCCCTGTCCTCCTCCCTCCTTCCTATCCGCGCCGTCCTCCTCCCTCCTTCCTATCCGCACCGCCCTCCTCCCTCCTTCCTATCCGCACCGTCCTCCTCCCTCCTTCCTATCCGCACCACCCTCCTCCCTCCTTCCTATCCGCCCCGTCCCCCTACCTCCTTCCTATCCGTCCTCCTCCCTCCTTCCTATCCGCCTCTCCTCCTCCCTCCTTCCTATCCGCTCCGTCCTCCTCCCTCCTTCCTATCCACCCCGTCCTCCTCCCTCCTTCCTATCCACCCGTCCTCCTCCCTCCTCCTATCTACCCCGTCCTCCTTCCTATCCACCCCGTCCTCCTCCCTCCTCCTATCCACCCTGTCCTCCTTCCTATCCGCACCGTCCTCCTCCCTCCTCCTATCCACCCCGTCCTCCTTCCTATCCACCCCGTCCTCCTCCCTCCTCCTATCCACCCCGTCCTCCCTCCTTCCTATCTGCCCTGTCCCCCTCCCGCCTCCCTATCCGCACCGCCCTCCTCTCTCCTTCCTATCCGCACCATCCTCCTCCCTCCTTCCTATCCACCCCGTCCTCCTCCCTCCTTCCTATCCACCACGTCCTCCTCCCTCCTCCTATCCACCCCGTCCTCCTTCCTATCCACCCCGTCCTCCTCCCTCCTCCTATCCACCCTGTCCTCCTTCCTATCCGCACCGTCCTCCTCCCTCCTATCCACCCCGTCCTCCTTCCTATCCACCCCGTCTTCCTCCCTCCTCCTATCCACCCCGTCCTCCCTCCTTCCTATCTGCCCTGTCCCCCTCCCGCCTCCCTATCCGCACCGCCCTCCTCTTTCCTTCCTATCCGCACCATCCTCCTCCCTCCTTCCTATCCACCCCGTCCTCCTCCCTCCTTACTTTCCACCCCGTCCTCCTCCCTCCTCCTATCCACCCCGTCCTCCTTCCTATCCACCCCGTCCTCCTCCCTCCTCCTATCCACCCTGTCCTCCTTCCTATCCGCACCGTCCTCCTCCCTCCTCCTATCCACCCCATCCTCCTTCCTATCCACCCCGTCCTCCTCCCTCCTCCTATCCACCCCGTCCTCCCTCCTTCCTATCTGCCCTGTCCCCCTCCCGCCTCCCTATCCGCACCGTCCTCCTCCCTCCTCCTATCCACCCCGTCCTCCTTCCTATCCACCCCGTCCTCCCCCCCTCCTATCCGTCCCGTCCTCCTCCCTCCTTCCTATCCGCCCTATCCTCCCTCCTTCTTATCTGCACCGTCCCCCTCCCTCCTTCCTATCCGTCCCGTCCTCCTCCCTCCTTCCTATCCGTCCCGTCCCCCTCCCTCCTTCCTATCCGCCCCGTCCTCCTCCCTCCTTCCTATCCGCACCGTCCTCCTCCCTCCTTCCTATCCGCCCTGTCCTCCTCCCTCCTTCCTATCCGATCCGTGCCCCTCCCTCCTTCCTATCCGTCCCGTCCTCCTCCCTCCTTCCTATCCGCCCCGTCCTCCTCCCTCCTTCCTATCCGCACCGCCCTCCTCCCTCCTTCCTATCCGCACCGTCCTCCTCCCTCCTTCCTATCCGCACCGCCCTCCTCCCTCCTTCCTATCCGCCCCGTCCCCCTCCCTCCTTCCTATCCGTCCTCCTCCCTCCTTCCTATCCGCCTCTCCTCCTCCCGCCTCCCTATCCGCACCGTCCTCCTCCCTCCTCCTATCCACCCCGTCCTCCTTCCTATCCACCCCGTCCTCCTCCCTCCTCCTATCCACCCCGTCCTCACCCCTTCCTATCCATCCCGTCCTCCTCCCTCCTTCCTATCCGCCCTATCCTCCCTCCTTCTTATCTGCACCGTCCCCCTCCCTCCTTCCTATCCGTCCCTTCCTCCTCCCTCCTTCCTATCCGTCCCGTCCCCCTCCCTCCTTCCTATCCGCCCCGTCCTCCTCCCTCCTTCCTATCCGCGCCGTCCTCCTCCCTCCTTCCTATCCGCCCTGTCCTCCTCCCTCCTTCCTATCCGCCCCGTGCCCCTCCCTCCTTCCTATCCGTCCCGTCCTCCTCCCTCCTTCCTATCCGCCCCGTCCTCCTCCCTCCTTCCTATCCGCACCGCCCTCCTCCCTCCTTCCTATCCGCACCGTCCTCCTCCCTCCTTCCTATCCGCACCGCCCTCCTCCCTCCTTCCTATCCGCCCCGTCCCCCTCCCTCCTTCCTATCCGTCCTCCTCCCTCCTTCCTATCCGCCTCTCCTCCTCCCTCCTTCCTATCCGCGCCGTCCTCCTCCCTCCTTCCTATCCACCTCGTCCCCCTCCCTCCTTCCTATCCGCCCTGTCCTCCACCCTCCTTCCTATCCGCACCGTCCCCCTCCCTCCTTCCTATCCGTCCCGTCCTCCTCCCTCCTTCCTATCCATCCCGTCCTCCTCCCTCCTTCCTATCTGCCCCATCCTCCTCCCTCCTTCCTATCCGCGCCGTCCTCCTCCCTCCTTCCTATCCGTCCCGTCCTCCTCCCTCCTTCCTATCCATCCCGTCCTCCCCCCTCCTTCCTATCCGCCCTGTACTCCTCCCACCTTCCTATCCGCACCGTCCCCCTCCCTCCTTCCTATCCGCACCATCCTCCCTCCTTCCTATCCGTCCCGTCCTCCTCCCTCCTTCCTATCCGCCCCGTCCCCCTCCCTCCTTCCTATCCTCCCCGTCCCCCTCCCTCCTCCCTATCCGCACCGTCCCCCTCCCTCCTCCCTATCCGCACCGTCCCCCTCCCTCCTTCCTATCCGTCCCGTCCTCCTCCCTCCTTCCTATCCGTCCCGTCCTCCTCCCTCCTTCCTATCCGCACCGTCCTCCCTCCTTCCTATCTGCACCATCCTCCTCCCTCCTTCCTATCCGCCCTGTCCTCCTCCCTCCTTCCTATCTGCCCCGTCCTCCTCCCTCCTTCCTATCCACCCCGTCCTCCTTCCTATCCGCACCGTCCGCCTCCCTCCTTCCTATCCGTCTCATCTTCCTCCCTCCTTCCTATCTACCCCGTCCCCCTCCCTCCTTCCTATCCACCCTGTCCTCCTTCCTATCCGTCCTGTCCCCCTCCCCCCTTCCTATCCGCACCGTCCCCCTCCCTCCTTCCTATCCGCCCTGTCCTCCTTCCTATCCGTCCCGTCCCCCTCCCTCCTTCTTATCCGCACCGTCCTCCTTCCTATCTGCAGCGTCCCCCTCCCTCCTTCCTATCCGCACCATCCACCCTCTTTCCTATCCGTCCCCCTCCCTCCTTCCTATCCATCCCCCTCCCTCCTTCCTATCCGTCCCGTCCTCCTCCCTCCTTCCTATCCGCATTGTCCCCCTCCCTCCTTCCTATCCACCCCGTCCTCCTCCCTCCTTCCTATCCACCCCGTCCTCCTCCCTCCTTCCTATCCACCCCGTCCTCCTCCCTCCTTCCTATCCGTCCTCCTCCCTCCTTCCTATCCGTCCCATCCTCCTCCCTTCTTCCTATCTGCCCCATCCTCCTTCCTATCCGCGCCGTCCTCCTCCCTCCTTCCTATCCGTCCCGTCCTCCTCCCTCCTTCCTATCCATCCCGACCTCCCCCCTCCTTCCTATCCGCCCTGTACTCCTCCCACCTTCCTATCCGCACCGTCCCCCTCCCTCCTTCCTATCCGCACCATCCTCCCTCCTTCCTATCCGTCCCGTCCTCCTCCCTCCTTCCTATCCGTCCCGTCCTCCTCCCTCCTTCCTATCCGCCCCGTCCCCCTCCCTCCTTCCTATCCTCCCCGTCCCCCTCCCTCCTTCCTATCCGTACCGTCCCCCTCCCTCCTTCCTATCCGTCCCGTCCTCCTCCCTCCTTCCTATCCGTCCCGTCCTCCTCCCTCCTTCCTATCCGCACCGTCCTCCCTCCTTCCTATCTGCACCATCCTCCTCCCTCCTTCCTATCCGCCCTGTCCTCCTCCCTCCTTCCTATCTGCCCCGTCCTCCTCCCTCCTTCCTATCCGTCTCATCTTCCTCCCTCCTTCCTATCCACCCCGTCCCCCTCCCTCCTTCCTATCCACCCTGTCCTCCTTCCTATCCGTCCTGTCCCCCTCCCCCTTCCTATCCGCACCGTCCCCCTCCCTCCTTCCTATCCGCCCTGTCCTCCTTCCTATCCGTCCCGTCCCCCTCCCTCCTTCCTATCCGTCCCGTCCTCCTCCCTCCTTCCTATCCATCCCGTCCTCCTCCCTCCTTCCTATCCGCACCGTCCTCCCTCCTTCCTATCTGCACCATCCTCCTCCCTTCTTCCTATCCGCCCTGTCCTCCTCCCTCCTTCCTATCTGCCCCGTCCTCCTTCCTATCCACCCCATCCTCCTTCCTATCCGCACCGTCCTCCTCCCTCCTTCCTATCCGTCTCATCTTCCTCCCTCCTTCCTACCCACCCCGTCCCCCTCCCTCCTTCCTATCCACCCTGTCCTCCTTCCTATCCGTCCTGTCCCCCTCCCCCTTCCTATCCGCACCGTCCCCCTCCCTCCTTCCTATCCGCCCTGTCCTCCTTCCTATCCGTCCCGTCCCCCTCCCTCCTTCTTATCCGCACCGTCCTCCTTCCTATCTGCAGCGTCCCCCTCCCTCCTTCCTATCCGCACCATCCACCCTCTTTCCTATCCGTCCTCCTCCCTCCTTCCTATCCGTCCCCCTCCCTCCTTCCTATCTGTCCCGTCCTCCTCCCTCCTTCCTATCCGCACCGTCCCCCTCCCTCCTTCCTATCCACCCCGTCCTCCTCCCTCCTTCCTATCCACCCCGTCCTCCTCCCTCCTTCCTATCGACCCCATCCTCCTCCTTCCTATCCGTCCTCCTCCCTTCTTCCTATCCGTCCCATCCTCCTCCCTTCTTCCTATCCGCACCGTCCTCCTCCAGCCTTCCTATCCGTCCCGTCCTCCTCCCTCCTTCCTATCCGCACCATCCTCCCTCCTTCCTATCCGCACCATCCCCCTCCTTCCTATCCGTCCCGTCCCCCCCCTCCTTACTATCCGCCCTGTCCTCCCTCCTTCCTATCCGCACCGTCCCCCTCCCTCCTTCCTATCCGCCCTGTCCTCCTTCCTATCCGCACCGTCCCCCTCCCTCCTTCCTATCCGCCCCGTCCTCCTCCCTCGTTCCTATCCGTCCCGTCCCCCTCCCTCCTTCCTATCCGCCCTGTCCTCCTCCCTCCTTCCTATCTGTCCCGTCCTCCTCCCTATCCGTCCTGTCCCCCTCCCCATTCCTATCTGCATCGTCCCCCTCCCTCCTTCCTATCCGTCCCGTCCTCCTTCCTCCTTCCTATCCGCCCTGTCCTCCTCCCTCCTTCCTATCTGTCCCGTCCTCCTCCCTATCCGTCCCGTCCCCCTCCCCATTCCTATCTGCACCGTCCCCCTCCCTCCTTCCTATCCGTCCCGTCCTCCTTCCTCCTTCCTATCCGCCCTGTCCCCCTCCCTCCTTCCTATCCGCACTGTCCCCCTCCCTCCTTCTTATCCACCTCGTCCTCCCTCGTTCCTATCCGCCTCGTCCTCCCTCGTTCCTATCCGTCCCGTCCCCCTCCCTCCTTCCTATCCGTCCCGTCCTCCTCCCTCCTTCCTATCCGCACTGTCCCCCTTCCTCCTTCCTATCTGTCCCGTCCCCCTCCCCCCTTCCTATCCGCCCCGTCCTCCTCCCTCCTTCCTATCCGCCCTGTCCTCCTCCCTCCTTCCTATCCGCCCCGTCCCCCTCTCTCCTTCCTATCCGCACCGTCTCCCTCCCTCCTTCCTATCCGTCCCGTCCTCCTCCCTCCTTCCTATCCGCAACATCCACCCTCCCCCCTTCCTATCCGCGCTGTCCTCCTCCCTCCTTCCTATCCGTCCCGTCCTCCCTCCTTCCTATCGGTCCCGTCCTCCTCCCTCCTTCCTCTCCATCCCGTCCTCCTCCCTCCTTCCTATCCGCACCATCCTCCCTCCCCCCTTCCTATCCGCGCCGTCCTCCCTCCTTCCTATCCGCACCGTCTCCCTCCCCCCTTCCTATCCGCACCGTCCCCCTCCCTCCTTCCTATCCGCCCTGTCCTTCCTATCTGCACCGTCCCCCTCCCTCCTTCCTATCCGCCCTGACCCCCTCCCTCCTTCCTATCCGCACCATCCTCCCTCCCTCCTTCCTATTCGCACCGTCCTCCTCCCCCCTTCCTATTCGCACCGTCCTCCTCCCCCCTTCCTATCCGTCCCGTCCTCCCTCCTTCCTATCCGTCCCATCCTCCCTCCTTCCTATCCGTCCCGTCCTCCTCCCTCCTTCCTATCCATCCCGTCCTCCTCCCTCCTTCCTATCCGCACCATCCTCCCTCCCCCCTTCCTATCCGAGAAGTCCTCCTCCCTCCTTCCTATCCGCACCGTCCCCCTTCCCCCTTCCTATCCGCACCGTCCCCCTCCCTCCTTCCTATCCGCCCTGTCCTTCCTATCCGCACCGTCCCCCTCCCTCCTTCCTATCCGCACCGTCCCTCTCCCTCCTTCCTATCCGCACCATCCTCCCTCCCCCCTTCCTATCCGCGCAGTCCTCCTCCCTCTTTCCTATCCGCACCGTCCCCCTCCCCCCTTCCTATCCGTCCCGTCCTCCTCCCTCCTTCCTATCCGCACCATCCTCCCTCCTTCCTATCCGCACCGTCCCCCTCCCTCTTTCCTATCCGTCCCGTCCCCCCCTCCTTACTATCCGCCCTGTCCTCCCTCCTTCCTATCCGCACCGTCCCCCTCCCTCCTTCCTATCCGCCCTGTCCTCCTTCCTATCCGCACCGTCCCCCTCCCTCCTTCCTATCCGCCCCGTCCTCCTCCCTCGTTCCTATCCGTCCCGTCCCCCTCCCTCCTTCCTATCCGCCCTGTCCTCCTCCCTCCTTCCTATCTGTCCCGTCCTCCTCCCTATCCATCCAGTCCCCCTCCCCCTTCCTATCTGCACCGTCCCCCTCCCTCCTTCCTATCCGTCCCGTCCTCCTTCCTCCTTCCTATCTGCCCTGTCCCCCTCCCTCCTTCCAATCCACACTGTCCCCCTCCCTCCTTCCTATCCGCCTCGTCCTCCCTCGTTCCTATCCGTCCCGTCCTCCTCCCTCCTTCCTATTCGTCCCGTCCTCCTCCCTCCTTCCTATCCGCACTGTCCCCCTTCCTCCTTCCTATTTGTCCCGTCCCCCTCCCCCCTTCCTATCCGCCCCGTCCTCCTCCCTCCTTCCTATCCGCACCGTCTCCCTCCTTCCTATCCGTCCCGTCCTGTCCTCCTCCCTCCTTCCTATCCGCAACATCCTCCCTCCCCCCTTCCTATCCGCGCTGTCCTCCTCCCTCCTTCCTATCCGTCCCGTCCTCCCTCCTTCCTGTCGGTCCCGTCCTCCTCCCTCCTTCCTATCCATCCCGTCCTCCTCCCTCCTTCCTATCCGCACCATCCTCCCTCCCCCCTTCCTATCCGCGCCGTTCTCCTCCCTCCTTCCTATCCGCACCGTCCCCCTCCCTCCTTCCTATCCGCCCTGTCCTTCCTATCTGCACCGTCCCCCTCCCTCTTTCCTATCCGCCCTGTCCCCCTCCCTCCTTCCTATCCGCACCATCCTCCCTCCCTCCTTCCTATTCGCACCGTCCTCCTCTCCCCTTCCTATTCGCACCGTCCTCCTCCCCCCTTCCTATCCGTCCCGTCCTCCTCCCTCCTTCCTATCCGTCCCATCCTCCCTCCTTCCTATCCGTCCCGTCCTCCTCCCTCCTTCCTATCCGTCCCCCTCCCTCCCCCCTTCCTATCCGCGCAGTCCTCCTCCCTCCTTCCTATACGCACCGTCCCCCTCCCCCCTTCCTATCTGCACCGTCCCCCTCCCTCCTTCCTATCCGCCCTGTCCTTCCTATCCGCACCGTCCCCCTCCCTCCTTCCTATCCGCACCGTCCCCCTCCCTCCTTCCTATCCGCACCATCCTCCCTCCCCCCTTCCTATCCGTGCAGTCCTCCTCCCTCCTTCCTATCCGCACCGTCCCCCTCCCCCTTCCTATCCGCACCGTCCCCCTCCCTCCTTCCTATCCACCCTGTCCTTCCTATCCGCACCATCACCCTCCCTCCTTCCTATCCGCACCGTCCCCCTCCCTCCTTCCTATCCGCACCATCCTCCTCCCTCCTTCCTTCCTATCAGCCCCGCCCCCCTCCCTCCTTCCTATCCGCACCATCCTCCTCCCTCCTTCCTATCCACCCCGTCCTCCTCCCTCCTCCTAACAGAACCGATTATTTTGATATGTGAAGATATTAAACTATGAATTGTAGTTTGGCTCTGGTATGAGAACTCAGAGCCCATCTGCTATGTTAATAGGTCAGGATGGCAGACAAATGGTCGATCATAAAACTCCTGATCAAAGACTCCCCCACCCTGCTTGTGTATGCAAGCACAACTGAATGCAGGACATGGGTGCTTGAGATTACGTGTGGTACGTCACACCTTGGACAAAGGGTATCCTGGCCAAGATAGACTTGGAGACGCCAGGCTTGTGGGAGGGGGACTGAGAAATTAAGTCCCCTGGTCCCCGGGTGTTAAGGTGCCCCTCAGGTGAAGGTAATTGTTCTCCAATAGCCTGCACTCAATAATAAGGTATAGACTGGAGATTGCATATAAACCAGTGTCCAGCCTATCCTCAGTGTTCTTCGTGTTCTTCGTGTCTTTTCGTGATGTCTACATCTGAACCTGTATTGTGGAAGAAATTGCCAGTCCTGTATCCTGATTGCTTTCTTGCTCAATCCTAACTAAGTGTATATTTTGCCTGTTATTTGTATATCTTGTGTGTTCACCTTATTTAAGGAATCAACTATATTTTATCATATCTAAGTCGTGTTCAGTTAAACCCAGAGATATTTATGGTGTGTATTATTATAACCTTGTCATAAGTTACCGTGACAACCCCGTCCTCCTTCCTATCCACCCCGTCCTCCTCTCTCCTCCTATCCACCCTGTCCTCCCTCCTTTCTATCCGCCCTGTCCTCCCTCCTTCCTATCCGCACCATCCTCCCTCCTTCCTATCCGCACCATCCTCCTCCCTCCTATCCGCACCATCCTCCTCCCTCCTTCCTATCCGCACCGTCCTCCTCCCTCCTTCCTATCCGCACTGTCCTCCTTCCTATCCACCCCATTCTCCTCCTTCCTATCCACGCCATTCTCCTCTCTCCTTCCTATCCGCACCATCCTCCTCCCTTCCTTGCTATCCACCCCGTCCTCCTCCCTCCTTCCTATCTACTCTGTCCTCCCTCCTTAATTTCCGCCCCGTCCGCCTCCCTCCTTCCTTTACGCCCCGTCCTCCTCCCTTCTTTGCTATCCGCTGTCATGATACAGAGGGTTTGGCCCGGGATTAAAGGGGTTACACCCCATTTGGCCATCCTCTACTCTCACCTGGGAAGCAAGGGGTTAACTGGACTGAGGTCCAGTAATGTGTTTTGCCTTGCTTCAGTATCCAAAGGTTTATTCCCCTGTATAACTGTATTGTGTTATCCTGGTGTTTGCACTCACACCTACACTAGGGTTGATGCGGGAGGGAAGGGGTTAATGTTAATTTATTGATTATAGCCCTTTGTGTAATTTTCCCGCCTTTTCAGGCTCCATTTTGCAGCCGTCCATAGGTCGCCATTGAGCCTCCATGCTTTCTAATTGCAGAAGTAGCGGTTTTGGACCTGTTTTCCAGCGACGACCAGCAGGTGGCGTCCGAGAGGAGGAGCGGCGGTTTCCCATTGTGGGCTCATTGACTTCAATGGAGATTCCTCAACGCCGGCCTCGAGGAACAGGTTGACAGCCATCCAAACCGCAGACCGCAAAAGCGGATATAATGTCTTTTAAAAGAGTTTAATCACTACGGTCAAGTTCAACGACAATTGGCGTGGGAATCTTGAGTTCTAGGGCCCCTGGGAATAAAATTCTTTTTGTCCCTAGGGACCCCCACACACGACCCCCACGGGTCCGGGAATGAGGGACCCCCATAAAGGGTCAAGCGGAGAAGGAGGGTCGCACCATTGAATCTAACGGCGATGTGCCTCATGCATTGACAATGGCGGCGCCGGCCATTGATTCCAATGGGGAAAAGCCGCGTGGCGTAAAAACGACTAAGTGTAAAATGCTGAAATGTGTAAGTCCATATCTCCGGTTGTGGAATGACCAGAGGGATGGGATTTGGGTGGCATATAGCCAAGGTTCCGGCTTTAATGCTTGCCCCTTCCCAGCCCTCTCAGACCAACCAGATGGAGTGTGGACGAATGTAAAGATTTGTGGATTTTCTCATAGACTTCAAAGGCGACGGTTTCTCCATTGAAAGTCTATGGCGGGAAACTCCATTGACTACAACAGCGGAGTTGCTCCATTGAAACCCATGGCGGCGGAGCCCGTTGTTTTCAATGGGGATTTAGTGAAAAGCTGAGATTTCTTTTTAGCGGAGATTTTTATAATAAAAAATGAAACGGTTTATGTGGTATTTGTATAACTCCGGTTCCGAAGGTCGCAGCGGGCTGAAACTTGGACCCTATAGTGTACCACTACCGGTCTGGAAAGTTTGGACCCGCTGGACCTACCAGAACTGGGTATTTTAATATGTGTAGGTATTAAAGTGTATCTGGGATTTTGGATCTGCTCTGAAAAATGCAGACTCCATCTGCTATGCTAAATAGGGCAGGAAGGGCATCCTGAGGAATTAACATAGCCCGGTGATCAAAAGCTAACTGTTCTGATTGTTTATACTAAGGGCAGGAACAAAGGGACTGAGTGTTTTTAAGTGTCGGTCTTCACACTTACAAGGGAAGCCAAAATCTCCTTCAAAGAGATTTTTCTAGCCAGCTCGGCGCCTTGGTTGTAAGAGAGGGGGTTGAAATGGTATTTAAACCAGAGTCAGCCCTGACTCAAATGTCTTCATGTATGGTCTTCATGATCTTCATGTATTGCTGTGATGTCTACATCTGAACCTGAATTATGGAAGAAATGGCCCATCCTGTATCCTGATGGCTTTCTTGTCCTAACCTTTAAGTAAGTGCTATATTTTGTCTGTTATTTGTATATCTTGTTGTGTTCACCTTTTTCAAGGAATAAATTATATTTTATCATATCTAAGCCTCGTCCAGTTCAACCCAGTGATATTTGGTGTGTATTATTAATAGCCTGTTACAAAGCTATCGTCACATCCACCCCGTCCTCCTCCCTATCCGCTGTCACGGGAGACCAAGACTTATACACCCATTAATACCGGTATTCTAGATCCAGCACAACAAGGGGGGCAAAATAAATTGTAATTTATTTCTTTTCAGACAAACACACAAATCTTCACAATACACTGGATAAAACACTTACTGGGATGGGGGATGCCCTTTAACGAAACATAGTCTCTGTACACCCCTGCACGTGGGTGCGCAAATTTATCCGTGTAACAGTTCCTGGCTGGGGCACAAGTTGCCACCCCTATATCTCCGCCAAAAGAAAAAAGTCCATTCAGTCCTTACAGGGTTCGTTCAGGAACCCTTAGCTCTAACGAATTCCAGAAGAGGGGCATGATCCTTGGTTACGATATTATTAACCCCTCACACTCCGGAACCGCTGATGCTGGGACTTGGTGAATCCGATGAAATCTTGTGATGGAACTGACTGGGATTGGGCAGCAGGCATCTTTATAGGGTTAAGGGTCCTATACCTAACATGCACAACCAATCCCTCCTGTGGGAACATTTCTCCCACCTATCCCAGACTTGCCAGTACTTCATAGAACGGGCAGAAGTTGCCCAAGGTGATCTACAGACGGGCTAGAGCATTGAGAAATGAATTAGCGCCATCTAAAATACCTAAAATCCTTATGGACTTCGGTACGAATCAGGTAGCCCCACCAGAGATAGGGAACTATCAGTGTGGAGGCAGGTGTATTACGTGTAAACACATTAACGATGGTGCCACATCTTTTAAAGCTAGGAATCTCTACAGTTACTTATGCTATTAAAAGCATGATAAATTGCAAAACTACTTTTCTAGTTTATCTTTTAGAGTGTACGTGCGGTCTACAGTATATAGACAGGACTAAAAGAAGTTTAAAACAACGATTTCTGGAACACCTTGCCCCTCCTTCCTTCCTATCCGCACCGTCCTCCTCCCTCCTTCCTTCCTTTACGCCTCGTCCTCCTCCCACCTTCCTATCCGTGGGAATATACAAAAAGGAATAATGACCCATGGAGTTTCAAGGCATTTTAGTTTAAAACACAATAAAAATCCTCAAGGGTTAAAAATTACAGGCATAGAACACATTAAAAATAGTGACTTTGGTGGAGACAGAATACTGACCCTTAGACAAAGGGAGACTTACTGGATACACCAGTTAGGAACTATGTCTCCTAATGGTCTTAATGAGGATATAGATTTAGCAGCATTTTTATGAATTTTAATGTCCTGTCTATCTACTATATATTTCTGAGTTCACTGTATGTCTGCGTCCCTAGCGGCAATCTCATTGGTCCCTTGGCCTGCCCGCCCCCGCACCTCTCATTGGCCTGAGGCGGAGTGACGGGCCAAAGGACACACAGGGACACACACACACACACACACACACACACACACACACCACCCCCCCCCTCCTCTCCCGGTGACCCTCACTCTCTCCCCCCTCCCCACCTCACCCAAATCCCCACGCTCTGCAACATCCCCAGCCGCACCATCACCCTCACCGTGCGCCGCGGAGAGCAGCAAACTACAGCCTCCTCCTCCCTCGCGGCGCCGCTACCGGAGGAAGCGCGGACCGGGCCTCCTGCACTCCCCCTCACGTGCGCCGCTACCGGAGAGGGGAAGCGCGGCCCGGGCCTCCCGCCTCAGATCCACGTGGGAGCTGCCGGACGAGTGAGTGAGCGGACTTCACCTCCCCTCACCCCCCTTCACCTCCCCTCACCCCCCTTCACCTCCCCTCACCCACCCCTCACCTCCCCTCACCCACCCCTCACCTCCCCTCACCCACCCCTCCACCCCCTTCCCCCTCCACCCCCCCGGCGCCGCTACAGTCAGCGGGGGAGCGAGCGCCCGGGACACAGCGGGGGAGCGGCCACAACAAGCTGCCTCCCGCCTCACATCCACGTGCGAGCGGCCGGACGAGTGAATGAGCGGCCTTCACCTACCCTCACCCCCCTTCACCCAACCCTCACCCCCCTTCACCTCCCCTCACCTCCCCTCACTCCACTTCCCCTCCCCTCCACCTCCCTCCACCCCCCCTTCACCCCCCTTCCACCTCCCCTTCACCCCCCCTCAACCTCCCCTTCACCCCCCCTCCACCTCCCCTTCACCCCCCCTCCACCTCCCCTCCACCTCCCCTTCACCCCCCCTCCACCTCCCCTTCACCCCCCCTCCACCTCCCCTTCACCCCCCCCTCCACCTCCCCTTCACCCCCCCTCCACCTCCCCTTAACCCGCCCTCCACCCCCCCTTCACCTCCCCTCCACCCCCCCCCCCTTCACCTCCCCTCCACCCCCCCCCTTCACCTCCCCTCCACCCCCCCCTTCACCTCCCCTCCACCCCCCCCTTCACCTCCCCTCCACCCCCCCCTTCACCTCCCCTCCACCCCCCCCCCCTTCACCTCCCCTCCACCCCCCCCTTCACCTCCCCTCCACCCCCCCCTTCACCTCCCCTCCACCCCCCCCCTTCACCTCCCCTCCACCCCCCCCCTTCACCTCCCCTCCACCCCCCCCTTCACCTCCCCTCCACCCCCCCTTCCCCCCACCACCTCCCCTCCTCCCCCCCACCACCTCCCCTCCTCCCCCCCTCCTTCACCTCCCCTCCACCCCCCCCTTCACCTCCCCTCCACCCCCCCCTTCACCTCCCCTCCACCCCCCCCTTCACCCCCCCTCCACCCCCCCCTCCACCCTCCCCCCCTCCACCCCCCCCCCCCCCCCCTTCACCCCCCCTTCACCTCCCCTCCACCCCCACCTTCACCCCCCTCCACCCGCACCTTCACCCCACCTCCACCTTCCCTTCACTCCCCCCTTACAACCTCCCACCACCTCCCCCCTCCTCACCACCTCCCCCCACCTTCACACCACCTCCCCCCACCTTCACACCACCTCCCCCCCCTTCCCACCACCTCCCCCCCTTCCCACCACCTCCCCCCCTTCCCACCTCCTCCCCCCCCCCTTCCAACCTCCCCCTCCCCCCCCCACACACACACACGTAGACACACACACACACACGTAGACACACACACACACGTATACACAAACACACACGTATACACAAATACACACACGTATACACAAACACAGACACACACACACACACACACGTACACACGCACGTAGACACACACACGTACACGTAGACACACACACGTACACGTAGACACACACATGTACACGTAGACACACACACACACATGGACACGTAGACACACACACACATGGACACGTACACACACACACATGTACACGTACACACACACACATGGAGACATACACACACACATATGGAGACATACACACACGTATACACTCACACACGTATACACTCACACGTATACACACACAGGTATACACACACATAATGTATACACACACATGTATACACACACACATGTATACACACACACACACATGTATACACACACACACACACATACAATGTATACACACAAACATGTATACACACACACAAACATGTATACTGTACACGTGTATACACACATGTGTATACACACATGTGTATACACACACATGTATACACACACACAATGTATACACACACACACACGTGTATACACACACACGTGTATACACACACATGTGTATACACACACATGTGTATACACACACACACACAATGTATACACACAAACATGTATACACACACACATGTATACACACACACGTACACATACACACACATGTATACACACACACACACACACACATACAATGTATACACACACACACGTATACACACACTATCCCCAGCACCACCACATCAGCACACCGGTATCCCATGCCCCCCCAGCACACTGGCATTCTCGGCTCCCCGCCATTCCCAGCCCCCATCAACACCATCAGCACTCACACATCGCCACCTTTGCACCTCCCCCATCGGCACACCCACATCCGCACCCCCACATCAGCACCAAACCCTCCCAAATCAGCACACCGATACAATCACCATCAGTACAGCCACAACAGCACTACCACCGCACATGGGCCGCGTGGACCACTCCCCACCCAAATGCCACACCCACACCACAAACATCCCGGGCAACGCCGGGGCTCTCAGCTAGTATAGTTATAATGATGTATCTGTATTGTATATTATCCTAAGCACAGAATGTTTTTTTCAAATTCATTTTGTTTATATCATAGCGGTTGAAATCAATAATACCAGTTGTCTTCAGACTGTAGTTACTATTTATTTTTACTAGTTTTATAATACCATATGTTATATTATATATTTCAATTTATACTACAGTCATTCTATATACTGTATATATATTTTTTTTTTAAAACCTGTATCTTGATTCCTTTATCAAATTGTTATTAAAGAGATATATTTGATTAATTCACCTTTTAAATAAATGTACCTTACCATTAGTAGTTTACATTATATATATATATATATACAGTGTTCGACAAACCTATACATTTGCTCGCCCCGGGCGAGTGGATTTAACCCCCAGGCGAGTAAATATTGGCCCAAGCACCACACGTTTGGTACTAGGGGGCGAGTAGATTTTTTTGTGTGGCGAGTAGATTTTTTGGTGATTTGTCAACCACTGTGTGTATATATATATATATATATATATATATATATATATATATATATATATATATATATATATATATATATATATATATATATATATATATATATATATATATATATATATATATATATATATATATATCATGAATACGCTTCCAATATTTCTATTTACCACCATCTGGAGATATTGATAAAACAACAGCTATGATTGGCCAATACCACAAGTGTTCCTATGGTTGGAACAACAATGAAGCACTATTAACGGAAGATCAGCACCCTTGTAGTTATAGTGCCCTGACGAAGAGGACTCGTTCCTTGAAATGCGTAGGGCTGTATCTACTAAGGCTGCTGAAACTGGAGAAATTGGAGTAACATTGGAGGACACGTGGTTTGTCCGCATCAACCAGCAGGGGAGTGTACGTCAGCCCCAAAACCAACCCCCTCTACACGGCGCGAGCACGCGAACGCGGTGACGTCACAAGCACACGCGTCGTGGAAGCAGAGCAACACCGATCGGAGAGGGAAGGAGCTACAGACTGAAGCAAACCTCCTGGCAGGATAGGGGAAGAGCAAGGACCACTCTCGGTGCCCTTTGGCTGGGAGTGGATCCAGGGACATCCCGAGGGTGGAGACCCTCCCGGACATCCTGAGGGTGGAGAACCTCCCGGACATCCTGAGGGTGGAGACCCTCCCGGACATCCCGAGGGTGGAGACCCTCCCGGACATCCCGAGGGTGGAGAACCTCCCGGACATCCTGAGGGTGGAGACCGTCCCAGACATCCTGAGGGTGGAGACCCTCCCGGACATCCCGAGGGTTGAGACCGTCCCAGACATCCTGAGGGTGGAGACCCTCCCGGAAATCCCGAGGGTGTAGACCACTCCCGGACATCCTGAGGGTGGAGACCCTCCCGGACATCCTGAGGGTGGAGACCGTCCCAGACATCCTGAGGGTGGAGACCCTCCCGGAAATCCCGAGGGTGTAGACCACTCCCGGACATCCTGAGGGTGGAGACCCTCCCGGACATCCTGAGGGTGGAGACCCTCCCGGACATCCCGAGGGTTGAGACCCTCTCGGGACATCCCGAGGGTGGAGACCCTCCCAGCTGTTATCAATCTGTGGCTGCTGAATACAGAGAGACAAATAAAGCATCCTGAGCTTTATTATACCTCCTGCCTGAGAGTGAAGTATATTGGGCGGAGGGGGAAGAGATTCTTCTGCAGAGACTTCACCCCATACACCCGGGGGCTGCACGAGATGGAGGCGCTGCACCTGTGAGTACTATTCGGGCAAGACCCCAGAAGCCTGTCCTGTTATTCTCCTATACCACCATGAGACCCAGGGCCCCCTGTCCCCAGCAGGTTTGCACCACACTATGCCGTGTAACCAGAGCGAGTTTCCCAGAGAGAGACCCTATGTGAGATTGGGTGGGGGAAACAGGGTTACAATAGCATACCTATTAAACAATCAGGTAATTTGACCTTACATTACCGGGTTGAGTGCAGCAAATAGGGTTCTTTGGGGTGATCCTGTATCACCCTGCTGGCCTTTGTTCACCTTTTGCCACAGTAGGTAGTGTATAGATGACTTTTTTGACTGTCCGTAGTATTTTTTTATCACGCTAGTCAGTAAGAGTACAGTATGGGTAAATGATAAGTGTATATAAGCGCTAGTGTATTCAGTGTTATACAAACAATAGAACAATAGAGCAAAACCTGTGATACAGTCTTTGGATGAAGGTAGTCCTTAAGCTGCCTTAGGGGTTGATCTGGGATCTTCCACCCAGATATGGAAGATGTGTGTAGAATAACCTCTTGTGGCGCTGAGGAAAGATGGATGGAACAGAGTCTTGTGCAGAAATTCCTTCTTTTATGGATACCTCAGAGAGGGAGACAAGAGATATACAAAAAACACCACAATAGTGTATTACCCTTTAGACCAGCGGTGCGCAATCTGTGGGGCGCGACCCCCAGGGGGGGCGCGAGACTGCCGACGGGGGGCGCGGGGTTTACAGAGGCCCCGCGCGCTTCCCGAAGGCACTTAAATTAAGTGCCGGGGGAGCTGCAGGGCCTCTGTAAACCATACTTACCCGTGGCTCCGGCGGCTTCCTCCCAGCGTCGCCATGGCAACGCGGCGGCAAAATGACGCTGCGAGGTCATGTGACGTCACGTTGCTATGGCAACGTGACGTCATTACGCCGGTGCGAAGGTAAGTTGGGGTTGGGGGGGGCGCGGGAGTGAGGGGACAGCCGTCAGGGGGGCGCAGGGAAAAAAGTTTGCGCCCCCCTGCTTTAGACAATGTATGACATGGTGATTAAAGTATCAAGAGCATTTATTAGTTAAAACAATTGTATCTACAATTGGTGTAAAACATGAATTAATAAACAGTAGATGGACTTCTGTTAGTAAATGAATATGCAGGCTTCCAAGCGCTTCTGCTAAATGAAGCCGTGCTGCTCCGCCAATGGTAAAACCGAAATCCTACTCACCGTCCTTGAGTAGGACATGTGCAGTGGTACGGGGTCTTTTGCCAAGGGTTGCCGCCTGCTGTGGGGTGCCGGACGTCTGTTTGTGAGATGCGGGGAGATTTCCTGGTGTGCTCGTGGTCTCAATACCAGCCGAGTAAATTGCAAGCTTCTCCTCCGCTGACGTCACCGCCTGGTTGATTCAGCTACGGTGTCCCTGGATGACCACAAAACCTTCCTACGCGTTTCGAAACTCCTATTCACGGGTTTCTTCGTCAGGGAATGGTTGCTACATGGGTTGTGCTTCCTTTTATACCCACGATTTTCTAATTAGGTGATGGGAACACCCAAATTAACTGTTCTAATGGTAGTCCAATGTGTGTCAAGCACTTTAATTACATGACACTGTTGTTAGTGAGAAAAAGTTTTTTGCAACTATGATGGCTGCAGGGATGAGTACCTTTCTTAGAAAATAATTGGTTTGCAATGACTTACAAATGCTTTACAAGTGGTGGATACAACAAATACAATATACACATCTGGTATGCATGAATCCACTCACACTGAGACCCAAATTATCTAAACCTTATAGAGAAAAGGTTATAAAGAAAAGGTTTTACACCATAATGGATTGATGTGTTGATATTAATCAGGGTGTCACTGTGAATGGGACATACTATCCAAAGTCACATATGCATGGTATACAGTTTGACTTATGCATATTACAATAATAGTAATATCAAATGCGTGTGCAGTTATATCGCCAATTATTTATATATATATATAGACATTTATGTATAAATCCAATTGGAACAATGTATATACTTTTCAGACAAATATTCAATTAACCAATTGATTAATTAGTTAAAGCCAGAATAATGATATACTTGATGTTGCCTAATATTAACAATATCAACAACATTAACAATATTGACAACATTGACAATAACAATAACAAATATCATTTTAAACTGCGGTTCATATTGATTGGACCTACTAGGAAAGTGGTCAATGTTAGAGAGACACATTTAGTTTAGGTTGGAAAACTTGATAGAATCAAGTGTGAATAAAGTGTGAATAATGTGTTATAAATGTAAATGACTAATTTCTACATAATAATAATTAATAATATGATAATATATTTTGTGGTAAATATGTGTTATTCACAAGTTAATACCTGTGAATTAATGTGCTAATATTAATGTGAGAAATAAGAAGTGAAATCTAATAATAACGTGATTATATAGTTGTATTATTTGATTATATTTTTATATAAAAATGATGTGATTATATTATTTTGTAATTTATATGATGTTGGCTGGCGGATCCACACTGGTTAGGGATGTCGGCGGACAAGGACTGAGCATCCCGCCATGTCATGTGGATGTTTCTACTTGGATATTTTTTACCTATAATATTTATGATATTTATAATGTTTGAAAGATGATGCTGCCGTGCTATTTGAGAAATTATGTCAAATCGAATTCCACATTTAGTCCTTGGGGGCTGAGCGTTTTCAATTCAAATATCCAATAGGATTCCCTTCTTGAGATGATATTGATTTTATCACCCCCCCTTTTGCTAAAAGTGGGACACTCTATAGCATGGCATTTGAGTCCTGTTGGGTTTTGTGCATGTTTTGTTTTGAAGTGGAGAGACACATTGTGGGCCTCAAAGCCTCTCTTGATATTATAAATGTGTTCTCCAAGTCTTCTTTGCAGAGTTCTGCCCGTGCGGCCCACATATTGTAAACCACACGGGCATTCTAGCAAATAAATTGCAAATTGACTGTGACAATTGATAAGTGTTCTGATCGGATATTCTTTAAATGTAATATTAGAGACAAATTTTTGGGTTTTGATACTGTATTGACATGCTGTGCATTTAGCACAAGGGAAATAGCCTTTAATAGTGTCCCTTTTATTAGATGTTTCTCTACTAAAAGGACAGCTTGGAGACAATTTTGTTTTTAAGTTATTTGCTTTTCTGAAATAAATTTCTGGCTTGTCTTTCAGAAATCCCTTCAAGATGTCATCTTGCCGTAAAAGGCCCCAGTGTTTTTCAAATGTTTTAACAATCTGTGGTGCCAGTGAACTATATTTTGTAATAAAGGCCACTGTATTAACTGTTGTGTTCATTTTGTTTTTTGGTTTGTATTGTAACAAATCTGACCTTGTCATGGCAGTGACAGTCTCTATAGCATTGTCCAACTGATGTTTATTATACTCACGGTCAATGAATTTTTGTCTTAATTCTTGTGCCTGGGCATCAAAGACAGAGGGGTCTGTACAGTTGCATTTAATCCTGACCAGTTGTCCCTTAGGGATGTTTCTAATCCAATTTGGGTTATGGTGACTACTGGCCAGCAAATAGTTGTTCGCCTGTACGGGTTTATGGTAAGTTTTAGTTTTCAAAACATTATTTTCTGTGTATAACTGTAAGTCCAGAAACTCGATACAGTTAGTACTTTCTTTAAATGTAAAGACCAGGTTTCTATCGTTGTTGTTAAGATACACTTTAAATGATTCCAGTTCACAGACGGAACCCCTCCAAATAAAAATAACGTCGTCTATGTAGCGCCGCCATAGGACGAGATTCGCCCCCAGTTCCCCATTGGACCAGATGGTGTCATCCTCCCACTTACCCATATATAGGTTCGCGTAACTGGGAGCGAATTTCGTGCCCATGGCGGTGCCACATGTCTGAAGATAAAATTGATCTTTAAACGAAAAATAATTGTGTCTAAGGATGTATTTTCATAAAGGCAAAAAACGTTATGATAAAAAATGGGCACCAGACAGGTCCAAATATGATGGGTCCCGGGATAGGACTCCATCTAATCCTAGAGATAGCAGAAATCATAAGGATGAATCAGATCGTACCAATCTTAGGAGGGAAAGGGAGAAAAAGATAGAAGAATCTAATGACAAACCTAAGTACAACATTAATTCTCCTTTTCACCAACTAAGAGGTTTACATATAGAAGACATACAACAGAAAAAGACAGGTCCCACAAAATCTCCCATAAATAAACGAATGAGTAAACCCACTGAGAGCCCTAAAAAAGCACCAAAATTAACTAACGGTGATAAAAAACAAGAAGCCCCCCAAACTTCCAATCTGGATAAGAAACCCACGTTTTCTTTTTTAGATTGGAAGAGGGAAAGGGACGAGGAATATCAAAGGAAAAAATCAGACAAAAAGTGGGATTCTCCCAATTCAAGAAAAAGAAAAATAGGAAAAGAGGTAGAAGAGGTGGGAAAGAAAAAACAGCCAGAACAATAAGCGAATGAGAGAATATAAAAAAATTAAACAACAGCTAAATATATTCAACATAAGTGATTATAAACTAACCAAATATGAAAAACAAGTGTTGAGTAAAGGGTTAACGTTTGCCCCCACAAGTGATCCTAATCACTTTGAGATCTATATAGATGTGCAAAAATTTATTAGAAAGTTAGCTCTTAAAAGGTTTTTTGCTAAAACCAAAACATCTATTACTGGAAATTTAGAGGGTGCAAATAACAACTTTACCCAGTTTGAACCAGCTTCAACATTTTACCCCAAATTTGCTAGGGGCAATCTAGTTGAATCATTCGCAGAAATGGTCACAGCGGATTTAGAGAGACATGTGGCACCGCCATGGGCACGAAATTCGCTCCCAGTTACGCGAACCTATATATGGGTAAGTGGGAGGATGACACCATCTGGTCCAATGGGGAACTGGGGGCGAATCTCGTCCTATGGCGGCGCTACATAGACGACGTTATTTTTATTTGGAGGGGTTCCGTCTGTGAACTGGAATCATTTAAAGTGTATCTTAACAACAACGACAGAAACCTGGTCTTTACATTTAAAGAAAGTACTAACTGTATCGAGTTTCTGGACTTACAGTTATACACAGAAAATAATGTTTTGAAAACTAAAACTTACTATAAACCCGTACAGGCGAACAACTATTTGCTGGCCAGTAGTCACCATAACCCAAATTGGATTAGAAACATCCCTAAGGGACAACTGGTCAGGATCAAGCGCAACTGTACAGACCCCTCTGTCTTTGATGCCCAGGCACAAGAATTAAGACAAAAATTCATTGACCGTGAGTATAATAAACATCAGTTGGACAATGCTATAGAGACTGTCACTGCCATGACAAGGTCAGATTTGTTACAATACAAACCAAAAAACAAAATGAACACAACAGTTAATACAGTGGCCTTTATTACAAAATATAGTTCACTGGCACCACAGATTGTTAAAACATTTGAAAAACACTGGGGCCTTTTACGGCAAGATGACATCTTGAAGGGATTTCTGAAAGACAAGCCAGAAATTTATTTCAGAAAAGCAAATAACTTAAAAACAAAATTGTCTCCAAGCTGTCCTTTTAGTAGAGAAACATCTAATAAAAGGGACACTATTAAAGGCTATTTCCCTTGTGCTAAATGCACAGCATGTCAATACAGTATCAAAACCCAAAAATTTGTCTCTAATATTACATTTAAAGAATATCCGATCAGAACACTTATCAATTGTCACAGTCAATTTGCAATTTATTTGCTAGAATGCCCGTGTGGTTTACAATATGTGGGCCGCACGGGCAGAACTCTGCAAAGAAGACTTGGAGAACACATTTATAATATCAAGAGAGGCTTTGAGGCCCACAATGTGTCTCTCCACTTCAAAACAAAACATGCACAAAACCCAACAGGACTCAAATGCCATGCTATAGAGTGTCCCACTTTTAGCAAAAGGGGGGGTGATAAAATCAATATCATCTCAAGAAGGGAATCCTATTGGATATTTGAATTGAAAACCCTCAGCCCCCAAGGACTAAATGTGGAATTCGATTTGACATCATTTCTCAAATAGCACGGCAGCATCATCTTTCAAACATTATAAATATCATAAATATTATAGGTAAAAAATATCCAAGTAGAAACATCCACATGACATGGCGGGATGCTCAGTCCTTGTCCGCCGACATCCCTAACCAGTGTGGATCCGCCAGCCAACATCATATAAATTACAAAATAATATAATCACATCATTTTTATATAAAAATATAATCAAATAATACAACTATATAATCACGTTATTATTAGATTTCACTTCTTATTTCTCACATTAATATTAGCACATTAATTCACAGGTATTAAATTGTGAATAACACATATTTACCACAAAATATATTATCATATTATTAATTATTATTATGTAGAAATTAGTCATTTACATTTATAACACATTATTCACACTTTATTCACACTTGATTGTATCAAGTTTTCCAACCTAAACTAAATGTGTCTCTCTAACATTGACCACTTTCCTAGTAGGTCCAATCAATATGAACCGCAGTTTAAAATGATATTTGTTATTGTTATTGTCAATGTTGTCAATATTGTTAATGTTGTTGATATTGTTAATATTAGGCAACATCAAGTATATCATTATTCTGGCTTTAACTAATTAATCAATTGGTTAATTGAATATTTGTCTGAAAAGTATATACATTGTTCCAATTGGATTTATACATAAATGTCTATATATATATATAAATAATTGGCGATATAACTGCACACGCATTTGATATTACTATTATTGTAATATGCATAAGTCAAACTGTATACCATGCATATGTGACTTTGGATGGTATGTCCCATTCACAGTGACACCCTGATTAATATCAACACATCAATCCATTATGGTGTAAAACCTTTTCTTTATAACCTTTTCTCTATAAGGTTTAGATAATTTGGGTCTCAGTGTGAGTGGATACATGCATACCAGATGTGTATATTGTATTTGTTGTATCCACCACTTGTAAAGCATTTGTAAGTCATTGCAAACCAATTATTTTCTAAGAAAGGTACTCATCCCTGCAGCCATCATAGTTGCAAAAAACTTTTTCTCACTAACAACAGTGTCATGTAATTAAAGTGCTTGACACACATTGGACTACCATTAGAACAGTTAATTTGGGTGTTCCCATCACCTAATTAGAAAATCGTGGGTATAAAAGGAAGCAGAACCCATGTAGCAACCATTCCCTGATGAAGAAACCCGTGAATAGGAGTTTCGAAACGCGTAGGAAGGTTTTGTGGTCATCCAGGGACACCGTAGCTGAATCAACCAGGCGGTGACGTCAGCGGAGGAGAAGCTTGCAATTTACTCGGCTGGTATTGAGACCACGAGCACACCAGGAAATCTCCCCGCATCTCACAAACAGACGTCCGGCACCCCACAGCAGGCGGCAACCCTTGGCAAAAGACCCCGTACCACTGCACATGTCCTACTCAAGGACGGTGAGTAGGATTTCGGTTTTACCATTGGCGGAGCAGCACGACTTCACTTAGCAGAAGCGTTTGGAAGCCTGCATATTCATTTACTAACAGAAGTCCATCTACTGTTTATTAATTCATGTTTTACACCAATTGTAGATACAATTGTTTTAACTAATAAATGCTCTTGATACTTTAATCACCATGTCATACATTGTCTAAAGGGTAATACACTATTGTGGTGTTTTTTGTATATCTCTTGTCTCCCTCTCTGAGGTATCCATAAAAGAAGGAATTTCTGCACAAGACTTTGTTCCATTCATCTTTCCTCAGCGCCACAAGAGGTTATTCTACACACAAGAGTACAGTATACAGTACAGTATATACAGCATCATTTCTCTCCCTCTCCCCGTGCTTGTGTTTGGTGCCCCCTGCTGGATAATGATTGAAATGCACAGCCCCGTTCTGTTGATTAACTCTAGTAGTGCTGAGCTGATGTAGAAGTGTACGTTATTGTGGGCTGTTATATTGTCATGTACAGAGCGCTTTCCAAACCTCACAGGTCTCTTCCTCACCTGTATAGAGAGCTTTCCAAACCTCACAGGTCTCTTCCTCACCTGTACAGAGCTTCCAAAACCTCACAGGTCTCTTCTTCACATGTACAGAGCTTTCCAAACCTCACAGGTCTCTTCTTCACATGTACAGAGCTTTCCAAACCTCACAGGTCTCTTCTTCACATGTTCAGAGCTTTCCAAGCCTAACAGGTCTCTTCTTCACCTGTACAGAGCTTTCCAAATCTCACAGGTCTCTTCTTCACGTGTACAGAGCTTTCCAAACCTCACAGGTCTCTTCTTTACCTGAACAGAGCTTTCCAAACCTCACAGGTCTCTTCTTGACATGTACAGAGCTTTCCAAACCTCACAGGTCTCTTCTTCACTTGTACAGAGATTTCTTAACCCCACACGTCTTCTCTTCACATATACAGATCTCTCCAAACATTACAGGTCTCTTCTTCACGTTTACAGAGCGTCCCAAACCTCACAGGTCTCTTCTTCACGAACCCTGACTCCTCAAACTGCTGTGTGAGCTAGCAATCTGTGCTTCTTGTTTTGGATACTCCTGGAAGTGGGAATTTACGCTTGTGCTTCACCATGAACAATGCACATAAACAGCATTTGCCAATTACATGTGTAGCCAGGTCACCCTTTGCCCCCTGCGACCCCCTCGGGAGCCTCCGTGGGCACAAGCAATGCTGGGTACTGCCGGAGGCCAGCGGCAGACCCGACGGCCATCCCAAGGGTGGGGGCCGTTGCAGGGAGCGGTGCGCTGTCTCCGCGAGCGGGCCGGTTGCCGGGGACGCGATCGGGCCGTTGCTAATGCCGCGGTCGCGTCTCTAAGGTCCCGGCGGCCGGCGAGGAGAGCGCCACCATTACGCAACCACTCGCGCATGCGCAGTGATCACGCGAGTGTAGGAGTAAGCTGACAGAGGCAGGGAAAGTCGCGCGAGGGCCAGAACAGAGTAGGGAAAGGTTCAGGAAGCTCCCTATAGCTCGCGCATGCGCAGGAAAGACGCGCACGCGGCCCCAATACCAGGATAGGCTCTATGGGACTACAACTCCCATGGAGCATAGCGAGGGAGGCACCAGGTGCCTCATAGGAGCCAATAGGGCTGCAGGATTGTGCTGGAGGAAAGGATACATTTCGCGGGCTTGCACCACGCTAGTCAGTAAGCGGAGGGACCCTGTGAAGGAAGGAGGTAGGGTACAGGAGAGAGGGACTCCCCTGTATTAGGCCAGCACCCCCTTGGTCCAGGATAGCTCAGCTCCCCAGTAAGGTGAGTGTTGCCAGGGGCAGCCCTCAGGTTAGGGACCCTGCCACTTACATTAGTGGGAGCTGGGAGAAGGAAGTCTGCAGTTAGAGAGTTGGAGTCAGGGAGCTGTTAGGGAAGTAGGGTGTAGGGAGCGAGTGCAGCTTCTGCCCCATATAGGTACCTACACTCCAGGTAGACCCCAACTCCCCACTAGTTGGGTGGGTAACTGTTGAGGAAGGTGATAGAGAGTTGGAGCTAGGGAGCTGTGAGGGAAGAAGGGTGCGGGGAGTGAGAGCAGCTCCTGCACCCCATAGGTACCCACACCCCAGGTAGGCCCCAACCCCCCACTAGTGTAGTGGGTTAAGTACTGAGGGAGGCCCAAGATAGGGACGCTGCCCTTAGTGTTGTTAGAGTGCTGCCTTGTCAGGGTCACAGCGAGCAGTGCTGTGAGGTCTGATAGGCAGGCACCTTGTTGCGCAGCACGTTGGCTGCAGCCTCCAGTGAGTTACAGCTTGCTGCGGTAGGCGCTGGGACTAGTCAGAGAGTAGTGGGTCTGGAGAAGGGCTATAGCTGTTCTAGTCACCTTGAGGTAGCGCTAGGGGTAGGATGCCTGAAGGGATAGCCTGTTAACGAGGTCAGGAATTCTGGAGAGGATCTGCACTAGGCTAGCCAACAGTAGGTAGACGCCCAAGTACTGCATGGAAGAGTACTCTAGTCCATTCCAGATCACTTACCGAAGGGACTTGGGTAGTAAGGGGAGTGGGACAGGTCATTACCCCCTACCGGCCATAGGAGTTCCCCAAGCCACTACAGGTTGCTGTACTACAGGGACAGGCCCTAAGTTAGGGTTCCTGTCACATTAGTACCACTTATATAGATAGGGACACAGCGGCTGCTGCTGTTCCTGTGGAAGCGGTTGGACCCACATTGGGGTCCTCAGAGACGATTCCAGAGTGGGACCGCCCTAGCGGTCCGCACGTGCAAGGAGTTCGGTTGGAGGATCAGACGGACTCATCACACGTCTGACCCTTTGAGAAGTTTGTTGCTGACCCGAGCACCGGAGTGCTCGGCAGGTATTATACCATCACATGTGCACCAACAGGCCTAGAGGTTCTTAGTGACTGCGCAGTCACCCATTGACTATCTCTGTAGGAGTACGGGACATTGGGTGGGGTTCTTGGGACACTGGGTGGGATCACCTAGTGTTTGGGAATCGTCCTGCGAGACGTCACTGTTAGTGTCTCACCGTGAGAGAGACACAGGTTATCATTATTATTCGTTAGTAAAGTCCTTAGTTATATAATCACTGTGTGTGTGGTTTCTGATTGGGTACCTATGTAGGGTCATTCTACACTTCCATAGAATCCTACACAGGTGGAGGCGCTGAAAGAAGATACGTTCCAGAGGATTCACCCCAGGCTCTCACTAGCGGAGGCTCAGACCTCCTGTGAGCCTGCAGGTATACGCACCACACCGGTAACACCGCATGTTCTACTCACCCACACTATATATATGCGATTGGGTGGGGTGGAATACCCGTTACACATGTATGTGCAGTCTGCATCATGGTATGAAAGTGTCTTCTTTGAACTCTGTGTTTCTTATCCATTAGTGCAGGGCAGCGGTTCCCAGCCTCTGCTACATCGCTCCCCTGCTACAGAATATCAGCCCCCGAACCCCCAATGAATAAATCTTATTGCCTCCTCATCAGACTATCGCTAACAAACTGTGTGACTGATCCCAGGCAGTATTTTATTTTTATTTATAAAAATATGTTACCAGGAAGTAATACTGTACAGTGAGAGTTACCTCTCGTTTTCAAGTATGTCCTGGGCATAGTTAATATGACAAATAATACATGGTTACAAATACAGTTACATAAATGAACAGGGTATACATTATATACAAGACATTGCATGCACAATATTAATAATACAGTATGCAGCCCATGTTCCCCCCCCCCCCCCCCCGGACACAGATTGTGCCTCTAGGGTGTAAGGAGGGCTGGCTACGTGTGTATTGGTGGTGCGTACCTGCTTGTAACAGGAGGGCCTGAGTCTCCCGCGTTGATATTGGGGACAACAGGGCCAGGCTTCTGGGGTATATGCCTCCATCTTTAGTGGTGGTGGTGCAGCGCCTCCATTCTCTGGCGAAACCTAGGGGGTAGGTTGGAATCTTCCCAGAGAAAGCCCTGGTCCCAGGGCGAGAGATTCCAGTCTCACACACACAAGTTCTTTGATAAAACAGCAATGTCTTTATTGTCTCTTGGAGTACACACAGCAGCAGTTCATTGGCAGCAATACTTCCCAATGTATGAACAGGGTCTTTTCCTCCACTCCTTCTCCTCCAGGAATGTACCCTGCAGGATGGCCTGGTTGGGGCTTCAATACCCCTGTCTCCACCCAAGGGTAGGCCCTATGGGTGAGGCTAGATATCCCGCCTCGCCCCCTCAGCAGGGTGAGGGGCATTGGTCCACGCACTATAGACTATAGTGCTATCCACTCTACTCAGTCTGGCTGAGTGTCTCCTCTCCTGTCTCCCAGATCATGCTCTCTCTCTCTGCTCCCAGGACAGACAGCCTTCTCTGCTCCAGCACTAGACTGCCTTAACACACAGGAGCAGCCCACAAAATAGAGTGCAGCCCTGCCCCATATGATGTCAGCAGGACCTCCCCTCTGTCTCAGGCCTGCTACAGAGTCAGGAGCCTACCTCTATCACTCAAGGCAGGGCTTGAAGGGGGAAAAACCCATGATTACTACTGGCGCCTGCCCTTAACAGGACTTACTCCAGTAGGAGAAAGATATGTAGTCCACTATTTCTTACAGGAGCTACAAGTATATAGTGTGCTGATCCCAGGCAGTATACAGGCATACCCCGCATTAGCGTACGCAATGGGACTGAAGCATGTATGTAAAGCGAAAATGTACTTAAAGTGAAGCACTACCTTTTCCCCACTTATTGATGTATGTACTGTACTGCAATCGTTATATACGTGTGTAGCGGTCATGTAAAATGCCTACAGTCATCTCTCCTGCTGGCAGCAAGGCCTGGTAAGTGTGGGCATGCCAGCAGTAATCATGGAGGTTTTCCCTCACACCCTGGTGGGGTGCCCTGTGTATGGATGGGACTGGTCACATGCTCTGACTCCATGGTTAGTGATGTCAGAGGTGTGTCAGCCTCAGAAGTTACATAAGGCACAGCACTGTGTCAAAAAGTTAGTTCAAGGCTAGTACAGTGGAGGAAGGAGTTCAAGTTCCTGCAAGGTGTTTGCAGAGTTCAGAGACTAGTGGATGATAATGTTATAGTAGCTGATATAGGAGTCTGTGTCCAGGGACCTGGCACAGCGCAGTGAATCCCTGATCAAGGAGGCATACCTGTCAAAGGGAAGCACGGGCACGATGACTGGCTAAAGATACCCCATTGTGGAGGGCAGCTATGCCCACCGTGACAATAAAGATGGAGCTGATCAGAGAAACCCCTGTGTGTGAGAGTCCAATGATTACACAGGAGGTTGCACCACCGAGGAGTTCCTCGTCAGGATCATCCCCATGCGGACGCAGGGACCCTGGTGAGGTGGAGGCGCTGCACTGGAACTAGGTGAGACTCAGCACACTACCTCAGCTGCCTGTCTGACGGGTCCTCCCCACACACCATCATGCGGGAGAATCAGGAGTCCTGTAGCCAACAGGTGCACCACCCGACACTACCACACTGTAATGGGGACCGGTTAGACCACAGGGGCCAATGTGAGATTGGGTGGGTCAGGCCGGGCCAGAAATACCGTTACATTTGGAGGCGAGCTGCTGAGATCAGATCTGTCATCAGGACAGGCTCTAGCTAGGCACACTGGGAAACAGGGATAGAGTCTGCTGCCACTCTGTGCTGCGTAGGGACGGACCTAGGGGTGGTCAGGGGCTGACGGGATATTGTCAGTTCGCAGGGACAACCTAGGGGCCTGAAAGGAGTGAGGGGTTTGGAGCCGGGCTATAGCTGACCGAGTCACCTTGAGGCAGTGCTAGTTGGTAGGATGCCAGAAGGGATAGCCTGTTACCTTGGTCAGGAATCCTGGAGAGGGTCTGCGCTAGGCTGACCAAGAGAGGTAGACGCCCCAAGTACTGCATGGCAGAGCCAGAGTACCTAGCCCATTCCAGACACTCACCGTAGGGAGCACAGACTGGGAGGAAGGAGTCACAGCAGACACTGAGAGAGTGAGCCTAGCCTGAGGTAGTGCAACACTGGGTCACACCTAGATAAGGTACACATGTGGTGGTGCATCTGAAGCTAATCTTTATTGTACCGGTGTGGTGGCTGCCCCGCAGAGTGGAGCCCCATGTACGATAACTGTTACGAGAGAGTGGAGGATCCGCGTGGGGCGGAGAACATGAAATGGCGGACAGAGGCTGATGGGGAGGGCACCCGTGGCGTGCACCCCACTGAAGAGCAAACTGTCGCCGAGTTATCATTGACCAATCTGCTCTGGAGCGGAGCGAAGGCTGTGGCTGCCCCGTTTTTATCCTGCTTGGGACAGCGAGGGGCCACCCTTGAAGAGTGTGAGGAAATTGTAATAATTGGGGGAGAACCCCGTGAGGAAAACAAACAAATGGACTTTTTGGGCTTAAAAGCCAACCAAAATGGTGGTTCCCGCTTGCTAGGGACACCGCATGGGACAGTCACAGAAAATGTGGCTGGTGCAGGACTTGCAAAAAGCTGGCCGGGAATGGCGCGAACAGCAGAGCCCCGCCCTGATGGGGGGCATGGCGCGAAAGCTATGGCTGCGCCTGCATGGACAGTGACTCACTCAGCCCCCGTGCTGAGTCAACCGCTTAGTCTATGGGACCCTCCCCTGATTTCTACCAGGGGGAGTGACTTTCAACTATGGCCTGTGGGAATGCACCCACTGGGCCCAGGGACTGATATCCAGACGGCGCCACTACAAAAAGTAGTTCCGGCCGTGGAAGAGCCGTGCAAAAAGGATGGTTATCTTGCACAGAGGGCGGCTGCCAGAAAAAGGCGGGAACTAGCCGCGGGAAAAGACCCCCACCCTTGTGGGGAAATTGGCGCGAAAACGCTAACCGCGCCCACCAGGACTGAGAGAGGTGCGGCCTTAATTAAGGGGCATGATATTCCCCTGTGGGACCCGCCCATTATTGCAACCCCTGGGGGCGGGTTCCAGCTCTGTCAGAGAAGGGAGGAGCCGAAGCAGGGAGTGGCGGATCCAGCAACTTCCATCAGTCAGTTGCGAGGAACCACAGAGAAGGAGAGACCTGTACAGGAAGTGACTCCTGTAAAGAGAATGGCCTGCTCCTCCACTGTGGGCACAATGGTCTCTACACAGCCCTACTCAGTGCCTGGCGGGGTGCTAGTGGTGAGGGTGGCCAATACCGAGACGGTGGTTGGGCTATGCCTACAATGCGGGCTGCCCGGAGGCACGGTCAACACGGCGGCACGTTGCCCTCATTGCAGGACCTTGTACCTGTGGCCTATGCCCACATTTATTCCTATACAGCCTGCTGACCCCCCGGTGGACGTGACAAGGCGCTCCGCCGAGTCCCCGGGCGCGCTATGGATCAACCGCGCGAGTCCCGGAGACAAGGGACTGGAGCCGGTCAAGTCGGCTGGGTCAGTAGCGATCGAGGCGGCTGAATCAACCCCCGCGTTCGGGGAAAAGAGACTGTCACCCCGCCCGGAGACCCCTAAGTCAGGAAAAGGGGATTACTCAGACGAGGACCTCCGTGAGCTGGCGGTGGTAAAAGCGGAGCTGAAAAGGCAGACCGGAAGGACGACACCCCATGGGGTGAGTGGCAGGACGTCCCCCGCAGATCGGCGACCCGACCGACGGAGTCCTGCCATCCCAGGACCTGGCGGAGACGGGAGAGAGACGCCTACACCCCTGCGGACGGGTAAGCCAAGCAGCCCTATTACTTACCTGGTTACAGCGGACGGCGAAGCGCTGGAAGGGCCGCGCCAGGCCCAAAGCGCACGTGGAGGGACGGCATCACTTCCGGCAACGACGGCGGAGCAACCGGATGTCGTCATAGAGGAAGAGATCCCGCATGGGGGTCCCACGCAAGATGGTGACGTTTCCGGTTCCGGGGAGGATGTCACTTCCGGTGGCGACGGCGGAACCCATGAAGAAAAAGCAGCGACGCTTCGGCGATCGGGGGAAGGTCCCCGATCACTTACAAGGCCCAGAAATTGGAGAGACGATCTCAGGACTGAGGAGGGTGAGACATCATCCTTGGACCAGTCTACGGACAGCCAGGAGCGGGTCGTAACCCCGTGGGGTCCCGTTCCGTGCCCCTAAGCCCAAACCCCCGCCATAGTTAACACCCCTACCCCCATCCCACGGTCACCGGGTTCACCGTCTAGCCTGGAGTACGTGGACAATTCACAAGGGAGAGAGGGAAGACGGACTGGGGAAAGGCAGCGCAGTGGCGCTACGGAGGGCGATTCAAGGGGAGGGGGAGAATTGAGAGTGGCAACTACAGCACCCCAACCCGTAGTAAAGGCCTCGGGGTCGTTTAGGTGGTCCGTACTGCGATCTGAGAGGTCATCAGGGGTATTTTCCATGGACGATGACAGGGACTCAGGAGGGTCAAACAGATTTCGGGAGAACCGGTGGTGGGCCCCATTATTTGAAGGGTACTCGGCCTGGATGGACCGCACTCGGTTCCTCATCCGGCGAGAGGATGTAGTGGACTATTGGTGGGCTGTGGGAGAGTTTACCCCAGAACAGAGGGACAGAGAGCTGCAGGAGCAATGGCTGCAGATTGAGAATAGGGAAATAGAGCCTATGGGTCCTAGAATACTATCAGACCCCGTGGATCCTGATGAGCCCCTATCATGGGTGTTGCCTGGGAGGGCAGGTAAGGCTGACCTGACTAGAATTAGTAGGGCCGAGAGAACCATAATGGCTCGGTATAAATCTTCCCACGGGTTGGAGTACCCGTATGTCCCTGAGCCTCTCATGGATGAGATAGAGGACAACCGGGATAGGTGGCTTAGGGAGGCCATAGAAATGCACCTAGTGGGGAGAGGGAGTTCCGTGATAGGAAAGAAGGCCGAGGAACGGATAGAACATTTAATCCGTATATGGGCCATTGGGAGAAATATCTATAAACACAGAGTAACATATAGACCAGAGAGGGGATTACCCAGGCATTTCTCAGTAACAGTTCTGGATATGGGGGGTAGGGAAGTAAAGAAACCGGACCCCTATCACTATTTTTAGGTGGTACTGTGCATTACGCGGGTCCGTGGCTGCTGGTCGGGGCGGGCTTGGCGGATGACTGTATTCATTTGTACTGCATTATGAGGAAATTTTTGTGATGTTAATTATGTTTTCCGTTACAGTGCTTCCTGGAAAAAGGTATACAAATTTAGGTCCCAGCGAGGACGATGGGATTCACCAGGGGGAGAATGTAGCGGTCATGTAAAATGCCTACAGTCATCTCTCCTGCTGGCAGCAAGGCCTGGTAAGTGTGGGCATGCCAGCAGTAATCATGGAGGTTTTCCCTCACACCCTGGTGGGGTGCCCTGTGTATGGATGGGACTGGTCACATGCTCTGACTCCATGGTTAGTGATGTCAGAGGTGTGTCAGCCTCAGAAGTTACATAAGGCACAGCACTGTGTCAAAAAGTTAGTTCAAGGCTAGTACAGTGGAGGAAGGAGTTCAAGTTCCTGCAAGGTGTTTGCAGAGTTCAGAGACTAGTGGATGATAATGTTATAGTAGCTGATATAGGAGTCTGTGTCCAGGGACCTGGCACAGCGCAGTGAATCCCTGATCAAGGAGGCATACCTGTCAAAGGGAAGCACGGGCACGATGACTGGCTAAGATACCCCATTGTGGAGGGCAGCTATGCCCACCGTGACAATAAAGATGGAGCTGATCAGAGAAACCCCTGTGTGTGAGAGTCCAATGATTACACAGGAGGTTGCACCACCGAGGAGTTCCTCGTCAGGATCATCTCCATGCGGACGCAGGGACCCTGGTGAGGTGGAGGCGCTGCACTGGAACTAGGTGAGACTCAGCACACTACCTCAGCTGCCTGTCTGACGGGTCCTCCCCACACACCATCATGCGGGAGACTCAGGAGTCCTGTAGCCAACAGGTGCACCACCCGACACTACCACACTGTAATGGGGACCGGTTAGACCACAGGGGCCAATGTGAGATTGGGTGGGTCAGGCCGGGCCAGAAATACCGTTACACGTGCATAACTGATGTAAATAACGCATTTGTAACGGGCTTATAGTCCCCCTGCTTGCGCACAGCTTCGGTACAGGTAGGGAGCCGGTATTGCTGTTCAGGACGTGCTGACAGGCGCATGCGTGAGATGCAGTTTGCCTATTGGGCGATATGTACTTACTCGTGAGTGTACTTAAAGTGAGTGTCCTTAAACCGGGGTATGCCTGTATAGTGTCCTGATCCCAGGCAGTATATAGTGTCCTGAGCACGTGGGGGCAACACACGCCTAATAATCCCCCAAATTTTGTGACCGATCCCAGGCAGTATATAGTGTCCTGAGTGCGTGGGGGGAACACACGCTTAATAATCCCCCAAACTGTGTGCCCGATCCCAGGCAGTATATAGTGTCCTGAGTGCATGGGGGGAACACACGCTTAATAATCCCCCAAACTGTGTGCCCGATCCCAGGCAGTATATCGTGTCCTGAGCGCGTGGGAGGAACACACGCTTAATAATCCCCCAAACTGTGTGCCCGATCCCAGGCAGTATATAGTGTCCTGAGTGCGTGGGGGACACACACACTTAATAATCCCCCAAACTGTGTGACCGATCCCAGGCAGTATATAGTGTCCTGAGCGCATGGGGAGAACACACGCTTAATAATCCCCCAAACTGTGTGACCAATCCCAGGCAGTATATAGTGTCCTGAGCATGTGGGGGGGATACACGCTTAATAATACCCCAAACTGTGTGCCTGATCCCAGGCGGTATATAGTGTCCTGAGCGCATGGGGAGAACACACGCTTAATAATCCCCCAAACTGTGTGACCAATCCTAGGCAGTATATGTGTCCTGAGTGCGTGGGGGACACACACGCTTAATAATCCCCCAAACTGTGTGACCGATCCCAGGCAGTATATAGTGTCCTGAACACGTGGGGGGGACACTCTTAATAATCCCCCAAACTGTGTGACCGATCCCAGGCAGTATATAGTGTCCTGAGCGCGTGGCAGGAACACACTCTTAATAATCCCCCAAACTGTGTGACCGATCCCAGGCAGTATATAGTGTCCTGAGCGCGTGGGGGGAACACACGCTTAATAATCCCCCAAACTGTGTGACGATGCCAGGCAGTATATAGTGTCCTGAGTGCGTGGGGGGAACACACGCTTAATAATCCCCCAAACTGTGTGACCGATCCCAGGCAGTATATAGCGTCCTGAGCGCGTGGGGGGAACACACGCTTAATAATCCCCCAAACTGTGTGACTGATCCCAGGCAGTATATAGTGTCCTGAGCGCGTGGCAGGAACACACTCTTAATAATCCCCCAAACTGTGTGACCGATCCCAGGCAGTATATAGTGTCCTGAGCGCGTGGGGGGAACACACGCTTACTAATTCCCCAAACTGTGTGACCGATCCCAGGCAGTATATAGTGTCCTGAGCACGTGGGGGGAACACACGCTTAATAATCCCCCAAACTGTGTGACTGATCCCAGGCAGTATATAGTGTCCTGAGCGCGTGGGGGGAACACACGCTTTATAATCCCCCAAACTGTGTGACCGATCCCAGGCAGTATATAGTGTCCTGAGCGCGTGGGGGGAACACACGCTTAATAATCCCCCAAACTGTGTGCCCGATCCCAGGCAGTATATAGTGTCCTGAGCGCGTGGGGGGGAACACACGCTTAATAATCCCCCAAACTGTGTGACCGATCCCAGGCAGTATATAGTGTCCTGAGCTCGTGGGGGGAACACACGCTTAATAATCCCCCAAACTGTGTGACCGATCCCAGGCAGTATATAGTGTCCTGAGTGCGTGGGGGGGACATACTCTTAATAATCCCCCAAACTGTGTGACCAATCCCAGGCAGTATATAGTGTCCTGAGTGCGTGGGGGGAACACGCGCTTAATAATCCCCCAAACTGTGTGACCGATCCCAGGCAGTATATAGTGTCCTGAGCGCGTGGGGGACACACACGCTTAATAATCCCCCAAACTGTGTGACCGATCCCAGTCAGTATATAGTGTCCTGAGCACGTGGGGGGGGACACTCTTAATAATCCCCCAAACTGTGTGACCGATCCCAGGCAGTATATAGTGTCCTGAGCGCGTGGCAGGAACACACTCTTAATAATCCCCCAAACTGTGTGACCGATCCCAGGCAGTATTTAGTGTCCTGAGAGTGTGGGGGGAACACACGCTTAATAATCCCCCAAACTGTGTGACTGATCCCAGGCAGTATATAGTGTCCTGAGCGCGTGGGGGGAACACACGCTTAATAATCCCCCAAACTGTGTGACCGATCCCAGGCAGTATATAGTGTCCTGAGCGCGTGGGGGGAACACACGCTTAATAATCCCCCAAACTGTGTGACGATCCCAGGCAGTATATAGTGTCCTGAGCGTGTGGGGGGAACACACGCTTAATAACCCCCCAAGCTGTGTGACCGATCCCAGGAGTATATAGTGTCCTGAGCGCGTGGGGGGAACACACGCTTAATAATCCCCCAAACTGTGTGAGCGATCCCAGGCAGTATATAGTTTCCTGAGTGCGTGGGGGGAACACACGCTTAATAATCCCCCAAACTGTGTGACCGATCCCAGGCAGTATATAGCGTCCTGAGCGCGTGGGGGGAACACACGCTTAATAATCCCCCAAACTGTGTGACTGATCCCAGGCAGTATATAGTGTCCTGAGCGCGTGGCAGGAACACACTCTTAATAATCCCCCAAACTGTGTGACCGATCCCAGCCAGTATATAGTGTCCTGAGCGTGTGGGGGGAACACACGCTTAATAATCCCCCAAACTGTGTGCCCGATCCCAGCCAGTATATAGTGTCCTGAGCGCGTGGGGGGAACACACGCTTAATAATCCCCCAAACTGTGTGACCGATCCCAGGCAGTATATAGTGTCCTGAGCGCGTGGGGGGAACACACGCTTACTAATTCCCCAAACTGTGTGACTGATCCCAGGCAGTATATAGTGTCCTGAGTGCGTGGGGGGAACACACGCTTAATAATCCCCCAAACTGTGTGACCGATCCCAGGCAGTATATAGTGTCCTGAGCGCGTGGGGGGAACACACGCTTAATAATCCCCCAAACTGTGTGACCGATCCCAGGCAGTATATAGTGTCCTGAGCGCGTGGGGGGAACACACGCTTACTAATTCCCCAAACTGTGTGACCGATCCCAGGCAGTATATAGTGTCCTGAGTGCGTGGGGGGAACACACGCTTAATAATTCCCCAAACTGTGTGACTGATCCCAGGCAGTATATAGTGTCCTGAGTGCGTGGGGGGAACACACGCTTAATAATCCCCCAAACTGTGTGACCGATCCCAGGCAGTATATAGTGTCCTGAGCGCGTGGGGGGAACACACGCTTACTAATTCCCCAAACTGTGTGACTGATCCCAGGCAGTATATAGTGTCCTGAGCGTGTGGGGGGAACACACGCTTAATAATCCCCCAAACTGTGTGCCCGATCCCAGCCAGTATATAGTGTCCTGAGCGCGTGGGGGGAACACACGCTTAATAATCCCCCAAAACTGTGTGACCGATCCCAGGCAGTATATAGTGTCCTGAGCGCGTGGGGGGAACACACGCTTACTAATTCCCCAAACTGTGTGCCCGATCCCAGGCAGTATATAGTGTCCTGAGCGCGTGGGGGGAACACACGCTTACTAATTCCCCAAACTGTGTGACCGATCCCAGGCAGTATATAGTGTCCTGAGCACGTGGGGGGAACACACGCTTAATAATCCCCCAAACTGTGTGACTGATCCCAGGCAGTATATAGTGTCCTGAGCGCGTGGGGGGAACACACGCTTTATAATCCCCCAAACTGTGTGACCGATCCCAGGCAGTATATAGTGTCCTGAGCGCGTGGGGGGAACACACGCTTAATAATCCCCCAAACTGTGGGCCCGATCCCAGGCAGTATATAGTGTCCTGAGCGCGTGGGGGGGAACACGCTTAATAATCCCCCAAACTGTGTGACCGATCCCAGGCAGTATATAGTGTCCTGAGCGCGTGGGGGGAACACACGCTTAATAATCCCCCAAACTGTGTGACCGATCCCAGGCAGTATATAGTGTCCTGAGCATGTGGGGGGGATACACGCTTAATAATACCCCAAACTGTGTGCCTGATCCCAGGCAGTATATAGTGTCCTGAGCGCGTGGGGAGAACACACGCTTAATAATCCCCCAAACTGTGTGACCAATCCAGGCAGTATATATTGTCCTGAGTGCATGGGGGGAACACGCGCTTAATAATCCCCCAAACTGTGTGACCGATCCCAGGCAGTATATAGTGTCCTGAGCGCGTGGGGAAAACACACGCTTAATAATCCCCCAAACTGTGTGACCGATCCCAGGCAGTATATAGTGTCCTGAGCGCGTGGGGGACACACACGCTTAATAATCCCCCAAACTGTGTGACCGATCCCAGGCAGTATATAGTGTCCTGAGCACGTGGGGGGGACACTCTTAATAATCCCCCAAACTGTGTGACCGATCCCAGGCAGTATATAGTGTCCTGAGCGCGTGGCAGGAACACACTCTTAATAATCCCCCAAACTGTGTGACTGATCCCAGGCAGTATATAGTGTCCTGAGCGCGTGAGGGGAACACACGCTTAATAATCCCCCAAACTGTGTGACCGATCCCAGGCAGTATATAGTGTCCTGAGCGCGTGGGGGGAACACACGCTTACTAATTCCCCAAACTGTGTGACTGATCCCAGGCAGTATATAGTGTCCTGAGCGCGTGGGGGGAACACACGCTTACTAATTCCCCAAACTGTGTGACTGATCCCAGGCAGTATATAGTGTCCTGAGCGCGTGGGGGGAGCACACGCTTACTAATTCCCCAAACTGTGTGACCGATCCCAGGCAGTATATAGTGTCCTGAGCGCGTGGGGGGAACACACGCTTAATAATCCCCCAAACTGTGGGACTGATCCCAGGCAGTATATAGTGTCCTGAGCGCATGGGGGGAACACACGCTTAATAATCCCCCAAACTGTGTGACTGATCCCAGGCAGTATATAGTGTCCTGAGCACGTGGGGGGAACACACGCTTAATAATCCCCCAAACTGTGTGCCGATCCCAGGCAGTATATAGTGTCCTGAGCACGTGGGGGAAACACACGCTTAATAATCCCCCAAACTGTGTGACCGATCCCAGGCAGTATATAGTGTCCTGAGCGCGTGGGGGGAACGCACGCTTACTAATTCCCCAAACTGTGTGACCGATCCCAGGCAGTATATAGTGTCCTGAGCGCGTGGGGGGAACACACGCTTACTAATTCCCCAAACTGTGTGCCCGATCCCAGGCAGTATATAGTGTCCTGAGCGTGTGGGGGGACACACGCTTAATAATCCCCCAAACTGTGTGACCGATCCCAGGCAGTATATAGTGTCCTGAGCGCGTGGGGGGAACACACGCTTACTAATTCCCCAAACTGTGTGACCGATCCCAGGCAGTATATAGTGTCCTGAGCGCGTGGGGGGAACACGCTTAATAATCCCCCAAACTGTGTGACCGATCCCAGGCAGTATATAGTGTCCTGAGCGTGTGGGGGGAACACACGCTTAATAATCCCCCAAACTGTGTGACCGATCCCAGGCAGTATATAGTGTCCTGATCCCAGGCAGTATATAGTGTCCTGATCCCAGGCAGTATATAGTGTCCTGAGCGCGTGGGGGGAACACACGCTTAATAATCCCCCAAACTGTGTGACTGATCCCAGGCAGTATATAGTGTCCTGAGCGCGTGGGGGGAACACACGCTTAATAATCCCCCAAACTGTGTGACCGATCCCAGGCAGTATATAGTGTCCTGATCCCAGGCAGTATATAGTGTCCTGATCCCAGGCAGTATATAGTGTCCTGAGCGCGTGGGGGGAACACACGCTTAATAATCCCCCAAACTGTGTGACTGATCCCAGGCAGTATATAGTGTCCTGAGCGCGTGGGGGGAACACACGCTTAATAATCCCCCAAACTGTGTGCCCGATCCCAGGCAGTATATAGTGTCCTGAGCGCGTGGGGGGGAACACACGCTTAATAATCCCCCAAACTGTGTGACCGATCCCAGGCAGTATATAGTGTCCTGAGCTCGTGGGGGGAACACACGCTTAATAATCCCCCAAACTGTGTGACCGATCCCAGGCAGTATATAGTGTCCTGAGCTCGTGGGGGGAACACACGCTTAATAATCCCCCAAACTGTGTGCCTGATCCCAGGCAGTATATAGTGTCCTGAGCGTGTGGGGGGAACACACGCTTAATAACCCCCCAAGCTGTGTGACCGATCCCAGGAGTATATAGTGTCCTGAGCGCGTGGGGGGAACACACGCTTACTAATTCCCCAAACTGGGATATAGAGAGAGAAAGGGGGAGCACAGGTTGAAGAATTTGGGGTGTCTGGAGTATCTAATTAGATATTTGTGGGTGTGTTTGAAAGATATAATAAATCACTTACACGGCCTTGTGTAAATGCTCTCACAGCAAGGTTTACTTGTCTTGGTGTTCCCTCGGTCGGTTGCCTTCTTCTTTTCAGGACTTGGTTTTCTTTCTGGATATCTTCAGCGGTCCTCGGCTTACAATGAGGATGTCTCCCTCGGAATCAATAGATTAAAACAATGTTTTAGAGGGTGATACAGGCAGTGTTGATAAAATCCAATGATATATATATATATATTTATATTTATTAGGCAGTAAATACTGCCAGTACTCACACGGGCTAGTGTGAGTACAATCCTAGGGGAAGGTATCTTTTTATCCAAAGTTGATCTTAGCACGTAGTGATCTATAGATGTATTAGGGGTCTGGTATGTAATGATAAATATAAAAAATGATACTCACACGGCCTTGTGTGAGTGAATGCACATCAAGGTATCTTTATCTTGACAGTCCCCTTTTTCTTCTTTTCCGGTTCTTGCTCTTCTTCCTGATTTTCCTCGGTGGTCTTCAACTTCCAGTGTGGTAATCCCCCTCGGTGTGAACAAATAGGAAAACAATTGTTAGTGGGGAAACGTCAACATAAATCAGTGGCTACCCACTAGAAGAGCACGAGCAGATACGTCAAAACAGCAAAATGCTGCAGGCACTCACACGGGCAAGTGTGAGTGTAGTCCTAGGGGAAGGTATCTTTTTCTCTTTTGGTGTCTTTAAATCTGGTGCCCTGTAAGGGTAATGGTGGTCTAGTATATATAGGTATATAAGAATCAAATTCAAAATGATACTCACACGGCCTTGTGTGAGTAAATGCACATCAGGGTATCTTTGACTTCTTTGTGATACAGATAGTATTGATCTCCAAGTGCCAGTGTAGGTAGAAAACCCCTCCCTGGTGTAGATGTAAAATTGAACACTATCGCGATTTTCGTGGGCTACAACAAAATTTATTAAAGAACACTCTAAAAACGGAACATAATTAAAAACAATAGAAAAAATGCATAGAAAGAAAAAGCCAGCCGTCTGAAAGAAATTTGCTCGTGGGTCTCGTGGAGCGCAGCTAACTTGCTCCGGAGCCTGAGGAAGACCAAAAGTCGAAACGCGTTGCTCTGACCACTAGGCAATTGTGACCCAGCACAGCCACCGTCAAGGAGTGGATCTGAGAGGAGGCGGCACTATATCCGGACGCGGAGCAAGTTAGCTGCGCTCCACGAGACCCACGAGCAAATTTCTTTCAGACGGCTGGCTTTTTCTTTCTATGCATTTTTTCTATTGTTTTTAATTATGTTCCGTTTTTAGAGTGTTCTTTAATAAATTTTGTTGTAGCCCACGAAAATCGCGATAGTGTTCAATTTTACATCTACACCAGGGAGGGGTTTTCTACCTACACTGGCACTTGGAGATCAATACTATCTGTATCACAAAGAAGTCAAAGATACCCTGATGTGCATTTACTCACACAAGGCCGTGTGAGTATCATTTTGAATTTGATTCTTATATACCTATATATATTAGACCACCATTACCCTTACAGGGCACCAGATTTAAAGACACCAAAAGAGAAAAAGATACCTTCCCCTAGGACTACACTCACACTTGCCCGTGTGAGTGCCTGCAGCATTTTGCTGTTTTGACGTATCTGCTCGTGCTCTTCTAGTGGGTAGCCACTGATTTATGTTGACGTTTCCCCACTAACAATTGTTTTCCTATTTGTTCACACCGAGGGGGATTACCACACTGGAAGTTGAAGACCACTGAGGAAAATCAGGAAGAAGAGCAAGAACCGGAAAAGAAGAAAAAGGGGACTGTCAAGATAAAGATACCTTGATGTGCATTCACTCACACAAGGCCGTGTGAGTATCATTTTTTATATTTATCATTACATACCAGACCCCTAATACATCTATAGATCACTACGTGCTAAGATCAACTTTGGATAAAAAGATACCTTCCCCTAGGATTGTACTCACACTAGCCCGTGTGAGTACTGGCAGTATTTACTGCCTAATAAATATAAATATATATATATATATCATTGGATTTTATCAACACTGCCTGTATCACCCTCTAAAACATTGTTTTAATCTATTGATTCCGAGGGAGACATCCTCATTGTAAGCCGAGGACCGCTGAAGATATCCAGAAAGAAAACCAAGTCCTGAAAAGAAGAAGGCAACCGACCGAGGGAACACCAAGACAAGTAAACATTGCTGTGAGAGCATTTACACAAGGCCGTGTAAGTGATTTATTATATCTTTCAAACACACCCACAAATATCTAATTAGATACTCCAGACACCCCAAATTCTTCAACCTGTGCTCCCCCTTTCTCTCTCTATATCCCTGTACTAATAAGGATCCTGGATAAGGACCCTATTGGGGTCTGAGCCATAGGACAAGAAGACGAACCAGAGAGGACCTTTGTTTATAAGGTTGTAAATTCCATTGTTACATTGACCCTGTTCTTAAGAACTTAATCAGGGAGCGCCCGGGCTTTTCTTTGTTTCATAATTCCCCAAACTGTGTGACCGATCCCAGGCAGTACATAGTGTCCTGAGCGCGTGGGGGGAACACACGCTTACTAATTCCCCAAACTGTGTGACCGATCCCAGGCAGTATATAGTGTCCTGAGCGCGTGGGGGGAACACACGCTTACTAATTCCCCAAACTGTGTGACCGATCCCAGGCAGTATATAGTGTCCTGAGCGCGTGGGGGGAACACACGCTTACTAATTCCCCAAACTGTGTGACCGATCCCAGGCAGTATATAGTGTCCTGAGCGCGTGGGGGGGAACACACGCTTACTAATTCCCCAAACTGTGTGACCGATCCCAGGCAGTATATAGTGTCCTGAGCGCGTGGGGGGAACACACGCTTACTAATTCCCCAAACTGTGTGACCGATCCCAGGCAGTATATAGTGTCCTGAGCGCGTGGGGGGAACACACGCTTAATAATCCCCCAAACTGTGTGACCGATCCCAGGCAGTATATAGTGTCCTGAGCGTGTGGGGGGGAACACACGCTTAATAATCCCCCAAACTGTGTGACTGATCCCAGGCAGTATATAGTGTCCTGAGCGCGTGGGGGGAGCACACGCTTAATAATCCCCCAAACTGTGTGCCCGATCCCAGGCAGTATATAGTGTCCTGAGCGCGTGGGGAGAACACGCGCTTAATAATCCCCGAAACTGTGTGACTGATCCCAGGCAGTATATAGTGTCCTGAGCGCGTGGGGGGAACACACGCTTAATAACCCCCCAAACTGTGTGCCCGGTCCCAGGCAGTATATAGTGTCCTGAGCGCGTGGGGGGAACGCACGCTTAATACTCCCCCAAACTGTGTGACTGATCCCAGGCAGTATATAGTGTCCTGAGCACGTGGGGGGAACACACGCTTACTAATTCCCCAAACTGTGTGACCGATCCCAGGCAGTATATAGTGTCCTGAGCGCGTGGGGGGAACACACGCTTACTAATTCCCCAAACTGTGTGATCGATCCCAGGCAGTATATAGTGTCCTGAGCGCGTGGGGGGAACACACGCTTACTAATTCCCCAAACTGTGTGACCGATCCCAGGCAGTATATAGTGTCGTGAGTGCATGGGGGGAACACACGCTTACTAAACCCCCAAACTGTGTGACCGATCCCAGGCAGTATATAGTGTCCTGAGTGCGTGGGGGGAACACACGCTTAATAACCCCTCAAACTGTGTGCCCAATCCCAGGCAGTATATAGTGTCCTGAGCGCGTGGGGGGGACACACGCTTAATAATCCCCCAAACTGTGTGCCCGATCCCAGGCAGTATATAGTGTCCTGAGCGCGTGGGGGGAACACACGCTTAATAATCCCCCAAACTGTGTGACCGATCCCAGGCAGTATATAGTGTCCTGAGTGCGTGGGGGGAACACACGCTTACTAATCCCCCAAACTGTGTGACCGATCCCAGGCAGTATATAGTGTCCTGAGCTCGTAGGGGGAACACACGCTTAATAATCCCCCAAACTGTGTGACTGATCCCAGGCAGTATATAGTGTTCTGGGCACGTGGGGGGGAAGACATGCTTAATAATCCCCCAAACTGTGTGACCGATCCCAGGCAGTATATAGTGTCCTGAGCGCGTGAGGGGAACACACGCTTAATAACCCCCCAAACTGTGTGCCCGATCCCAGGCAGTATATAGTGTCCTGAGCGCGTGGGGAGAACACACGCTTAATAATCCCCGAAACTGTGTGACTGGTCCCAGGCAGTATATAGTGTCCTGAGCGCGTGGGGGGAACACACGCTTAATAACCCCCCAAACTGTGTGCCCGATCCCAGGCAGTATATAGTGTTCTGAGCGCGTGGGGGGAACACACGCTTAATACTCCCCCAAACTGTGTGACCGATCACAGGCAGTATATAGTGTCCTGAGCGCGTGTGGGGAACACACGCTTACTAATTCCCCAAACTGTGTGCCCGATCCCAGGCAGTATATAGTGTCCTGAGCGCGTGGGGGGAACACACGCTTACTAATTCCCCAAACTGTTTGACCGATCCCAGGCAGTATATAGTGTCCTGAGCGCGTGGGGGGAACACACGCTTACTAATTCCCCAAACTGTGTGACCGATCCCAGGCAGTATATAGTGTCCTGAGCGCGTGGGGGGAACACACGCTTAATAATCCTCCAAACTGTGTGACCGAACCCAGGCAGTATATAGTGTCCTGAGTGCGTGGGGGGAACACACGCTTACTAATTCCCCAAACTGTGTGACTGATCCCAGGCAGTATATAGTGTCCTGAGCGCGTGGGGGCAACACACGCTTACTAATTCCCCAAACTGTGTGCCGATCCCAGGCAGTATATAGTGTCCTGAGCGCGTGGGGGGAACACACACTTAATAACCCCCCAAACTGTGTGCCCGATCCCAGGCAGTATATAGTGTCCTGAGCATGTGGGGGGGACACACGCTTAATAATCCCCCAAACTGTGTGCCCGATCCCAGGCAGTATATAGTGTCCTGAGCGCGTGGGGGGAACACACGCTTAATAATCCCCCAAACTGTGTGCCCGATCCCAGGCATTATATAGTGTCCTGAGCGCGTGGGGGGAACACACGCTTACTAATTCCCCAAACTGTGTGCCCGATCCCAGGCAGTATATAGTGTCCTGAGCGCGTGGGGGCAACACACGCTTACTAATTCCCGAAACTGTGTGACCGATCCCAGGCAGTATATAGTGTCCTGAGCGCGTGGGGGGAACACACGCTTAATAACCCCCCAAACTGTGTGCCCGATCCCAGGCAGTATATAGTGTCCTGAGTGCGTGGGGGGAACACACGCTTACTAATTCCCCAAACTGTGTGCCCGATCCCAGGCAGTATATAGTGTCCTGAGCGCGTGGGGAGAACACACGCTTAATAACCCCCCAAACTGTGTGCCCGATCCCAGGCAGTATATAGTGTCTTGAGCATGTGGGGGGGACACACGCTTAATAATCCCCCAAACTGTGTGCCCGATCCCAGGCAGTATATAGTGTCGTGGGCGCATGGGGGAAACACACGCTTAATAATCCCCAAACTGTGTGCCCGATCCCAGGCAGTATATATAGTGTCCTGAGCGCGTGGGGGGAAGACACGCTTAATAATCCCCCAAACTGTGTGACCGATCCCAGGCAGTATATAGTGTCGTGGGCGCGTGGGGGAAACACACGCTTAATAATCCCCCAAACTGTGTGACCGATCCCAGGCAGTATATAGTGTCCTGAGCACGTTGGGGGGGGGGGGGGAGGGAACACACGCTTAATAACCCCCCAAACTGTGTGCCCGATCCCAGGCAGTATATAGTGTCCTGAGCGCGTGGGGGGGGGGGAACACACGCTTAATAATCCCCCAAACTGTGTGACCGATCCCAGGCAGTATATACTGTAGTGTCCTGGGCGCGTGGGGGTGAAGACATGCTAATAATCCCCCAAACTGTGTGACTGATCCCAGGCAGTATATAGTGTCCTGAGCGCGTGGGGGGAACACACACTTAATAACCCGCCAAAACTGGGTGCCCGATCCCAGGCAGTATATAGTGTCCTGAGCGCGTGGGGGGAACACACGCTTAATAATCCCCCAAACTGTGCCCGATCCCAGGCAGTATATAGTGTCGTGTACCTGTGTGAGAACACACGCTTAATAATCCCCCCAAACTGCCCTTCAGTGTGTGCAGGCAGCATGGGGGGGTATATCTGTCACTCACTGCAGGAGCTTCCAAAGTCACGCCCCACAATGCCTTGCTGCTGTGAATGCAAAGCATTGTGGGGAGCGACTTTGGAGGCTCTTACTGTAAGTGACAGCCACATCCATGAGACTAAGGGGCCTTACTAAGTGCGCAGTCCCAGCACGGGCGCCGGACCCCCTATCCTGCCTGGGAGCCGCCGGTACTGATTTACAGGGCGTTTTACAGATTCTGTTCAGGCAAATGGTAGTCCCGAGGATCTCCGTTCATCCCAGGGCGCGGGGGCTCAGCCTAAACCTCCTGCCCAAATGCTCCTCACACCTCTGGCATCCTCCGAGGCTTTCATGTCCGATGTCTGGGCAGACACGCTGGCACCAAGCTGGAAGCCCAGTGACTCACCCAGAACATCGGTCCGGACAGACCCAGCTCATTATACCGTGCACAAGCACATATACACTTTAAACACACTGTTTAATAAAATATATACTTTATACTTCTCTAAGTCTCCTGGTTATGGGAAATAGAATAAGAATCAAGGTTTGTGCCGGGTTCCTCTCCCCTGTGCCCCCGCCAGTGCGGAGGAACAGCCGACCTGTTACATATGCTGTGGTCCTGCCCTCGGATCTCTCCACTGTGGGAGGCGATTAGACATTGGATACAGAGACTGTTTGATCTCACCATTCCCCCAGACCCGTGGTTGTTCCTACTGAACAGGCCATTGACGGGCCTTTCCAAAACAAATAACAAACTAATTGCCCATTTTGCAATTGCAACGCGGTGCGAGATCGCAGCATTATGGAAACAATCTGATATTCCAACCATCCCAAAGATTCGGAATCGAATTTGGTTCATTTGCCAGATGGAAAAATTAACGAGTTTAGTTAACGATACTGGTGACAATTTTCTAAAAGTCTGGACGCCTTGGCTGGCACAGACAGATATCCCGGGGATTGAGAGGTCCTCAATATGGCTCTGATAACAGTAGGTGCGTTCTCCTTGGGAGGGGCTTACAGGAAGTATTCTATTCACCCAGGACCCCTTATAGCAACATTATAACATAAGTAATAAGAGAGACGACTCAGCTTGCAAACATCTGCGATGCTTAGCACGGAGCCACGTGTCGCACCTACTACCAACGCACTCCCCCTACCTCACCCCCAACCTACCCCTTTCCCCTCCCCATCCCGCCTCAACCTTCTTATTTTATTTTTTTCTGTGAGTATGTATTGTCTCCCCTTTTAAGTTGAGTTATATGTGTCTGTTTGTCCATTTAAGTAGAGTCGGCTTGGACTATATAGTCCACACCAAAGTACCCGGAAGACCGGGTCCCGAAGCACAGCAGGACCTCGTTGTTACTTATATAATTGTTAAAATATTGTTTGCATACAAGACAAAAGTATTCTGTAATGTATTTTATGCTGCCTTGATTCAATAAAATTTAAGTTATAAAAAAAAAAAAAAAAGAATAAGAATCGTGCACTTTATTCCCACTAGCCATATTCCCCACACACTGTGCCGGACGGAGACATTAAAACTCCTGGCAACCTTATTTATGATTGGAGCACCCCCAGAACCCCTATACCGGGTTCTGGGTGACCTAGGCATTAACTGGGTATCCCCTTAACCTAGGGACCCCATTATCGTTCCAGGGACACCCCACATCCCTATGCCCCATTTACCTTTCTGGTCTGTGCTGAAGCAGTGAATCCTAGCGGTGAGTCGTGCAAGCGTTTTCAAGGGGAGATTTTGCCGGAGCATTGTGCCTATATGTATCCGGGAATTCGACTCTGGACCCCGACTATCTAGACACAATCTGGCAATACTTTCTCCATAAACCCCCCCATGAAACTCATAGCCCCGCGATCTCTGCTCGCTGGCACTCCCTGCTCGCTGGCACTCCAGCCCCCCCCCCAGTGATCTCTGCTCACTGGCACTCCCCCCCCCCCCCCCCCCGCAATCTCTGCTCGCACCCCCTCCCCTCCCCAATCTCTGCTCGCACCCCCTCCCCCCCCCCCCAATCTCTGCTCGCTGGCACCCCTCCCCCCCAGTAATCTCTGCTCGCTGGCACCCCCCCATCCCAATCTCTGCTCGCTGGCACTCCCCCCCCTGGCATCCCCCCCCCCCCCGCGATCTCTGCTCGCTGGCACTCCCTGCTCGCTGGCACTCCCTGCTCGCTGGCACTCCCCCCCCCCTGGCACCCCCCCGCGATCTCTGCTCGCTGGCACTCCCTGCTCGCTGGCACTCCCCCCCCCCCTGGCATCCCCCCCCCGCGATCTCTGCTCGCTGGCACTCCCTGCTCGCTGGCACTCCCTGCTCGCTGGCACTCCCTGCTCGCTGGCACTCCCTGCTCGCTGGCACTCCCTGCTCGCTGGCGCTCCTGGAAACATAAAAACACAGAAATTCTTTATTGTCGCACAATTATTCACAATGCATAGACAATCACTGGGCTCAAGAGCTGACACTCCCGAACCCCGAAACTCGGATCAGAGGTAACCAAACGGGCTTAACCCTTTATTGTGAGCCTGGCTACCCCCTCACCGTCACAGAGATCAAGTTAGGGGCAATAAAACCCCCCCGGGCCAGTTGTACATTTCCACGAGCTGGAGCCATTATTCTGGGTAATACCGGGCCGGGCCGGAGGCCCTAAATTAACAAAGCTCCGCCGGGCGGACAGGTTAATAGTCCAAAGGTCCAGCAGGATTCATGAGGGAGACTGGCTAAGGGATGCTGTAATGGACTTCTTAGTGTCCAAGTGCAGCCATTCCAGGTGCTACCATGGTGAGAAGGTCTGCTACCTTATGTATATGGACTGGGTACATATCCGTGCGGGGTCCAAAAAGGGTGTACTCAGTCCCCGTTCCTGACCACGAGGGCAGGTTAGCTAAAAAGCCTGACCCTTGCCATTATTATTAGAGGGGGTAACAGATTCCCCATGTGTGGGAGTAATCTGTAATACCTAACGGTTATTCAGTGTTGCTGCTGTGGATGCAAAGCATTGTGGGCAGCGACTTTGGAAGCTCTTACTGTAAGTGACAGCCCCACCCGTCAGACTAAGGGGCCTTAATAAGGGCGCAGGACCCCACTATGCTGTGGGGACGGGGGGTCCTCTTTCGGATTGCCCTCCAGTGACGGGTGCTTCCTCTGCGGATTCTGGGGGCCCCACGGCAGAGACAAGTCTCCTGCACATTGATCCTCTTCCAGGGCCCGATGTATCTACGGCAGGTTCCCAGGTGGCAGTCACGTTTCCTGCCCACGGATTCACGTTTCCTGCCCACGGATTCACGTTTACTGCCCACAGATTCATGTTTCCTGCCCACGGATTCACGTTTCCTGCCCACGGATTAACCCGGTCTCCGTATTGATACATTTCCATGCCCACCTGCCCTGGGTGCTGGCTTCCACCTGCCCTGGGTGCTGGCTTCCGGCTGCCCTGGGGGCTAGCTTCCACCTGCCCTGGGGGCTGGCTTCCACCTGCCCTGGGGGCTGGCTTCCACCTGCCCTGGGTGCTGGCTTCCACCTGCCCTGGGTGCTGGCTTCCGGCTGCCCTGGGTGCTGGCTTCCGGCTGCCCTGGGTGCTGGCTTCCGGCTGCCCTGGGTGCTGGCTTCCACCTGCCCCGGGTGCTGGCTTCCGGCTGCCCTGGGTGCTGGCTTCCACCTGCCCTGGGTGCTGGCTTCCGGCTGCCCCGGGTGCTGGCTTCCGGCTGCCCTGGGTGCTGGCTTCCACCTGCCCTGGGTGCTGGCTTCCACCTGCCCCGGGTGCTGGCTTCCGGCTGCCCTGGGTGCTGGCTTCCACCTGCCCCGGGTGCTGGCTTCCGGCTGCCCTGGGTGCTGGCTTCCACCTGCCCTGGGTGCTGGCTTCCGGCTGCCCTGGGTGCTGGCTTCCGGCTGCCCTGGGTGCTGGCTTCCGGCTGCCCCGGGTGCTGGCTTCCGGCTGCCCTGGGGGCTGGCTTCCGGCTGCCCTGGGTGCTGGCTTCCACCTGCCCCGGGTGCTGGCTTCCACCTGCCCTGGGTGCTGGCTTCCGGCTGCCCTGGGTGCTGGCTTCCACCTGCCCAGGGTGCTGGCTTCCACCTGCCCTGGGTGCTGGCTTCCACCTGCCCTGGGTGCTGGCTTCCACCTGCCCTGGGTGCTGGCTTCCGGCTGCCCCGGGTGCTGGCTTCCGGCTGCCCCGGGTGCTGGCTTCCGGCTGCCCCGGGTGCTGGCTTCCGGCTGCCCCGGGTGCTGGCTTCCGGCTGCCCTGGGTGCTGGCCTCCGGCTGCCCTGGGGGCTAGCTTCCACCTGCCCTGGGTGCTGGCTTCCACCTGCCCCGGGTGCTGGCTTCCGGCTGCCCTGGGTGCTGGCTTCCACCTGCCCTGGGTGCTGGCTTCCGGCTGCCCTGGGGGCTAGCTTCCACCTGCCCTGGGGGCTGGCTTCCACCTGCCCTGGGTGCTGGCTTCCGGCTGCCCTGGGTGCTGGCTTCCGGCTGCCCCGGGTGCTGGCTTCCGGCTGCCCCGGGTGCTGGCTTCCGGCTGCCCTGGGTGCTGGCCTCCGGCTGCCCTGGGGGCTAGCTTCCACCTGCCCTGGGTGCTGGCTTCCACCTGCCCCGGGTGCTGGCTTCCGGCTGCCCTGGGTGCTGGCTTCCACCTGCCCTGGGTGCTGGCTTCCGGCTGCCCTGGGGGCTAGCTTCCACCTGCCCTGGGGGCTGGCTTCCACCTGCCCTGGGTGCTGGCTTCCACCTGCCCTGGGTGCTGGCTTCCGGCTGCCCTGGGTGCTGGCTTCCACCTGCCCTGGGGGCTGGCTTCCACCTGCCCTGGGTGCTGGCTTCCACCTGCCCTGGGTGCTGGCTTCCGGCTGCCCTGGGTGCTGGCTTCCGGCTGCCCTGGGTGCTGGCTTCCGGCTGCCCTGGGTGCTGGCTTCCGGCTGCCCTGGGTGCTGGCTTCCACCTGCCCCGGGTGCTGGCTTCCGGCTGCCCTGGGTGCTGGCTTCCACCTGCCCTGGGTGCTGGCTTCCGGCTGCCCTGGGTGCTGGCTTCCGGCTGCCCTGGGTGCTGGCTTCCGGCTGCCCTGGGTGCTGGCTTCCACCTGCCCTGGGTGCTGGCTTCCGGCTGCCCTGGGTGCTGGCTTCCGGCTGCCCTGGGTGCTGGCTTCCACCTGCCCAGGGTGCTGGCTTCCACCTGCCCTGGGTGCTGGCTTCCACCTGCCCTGGGTGCTGGCTTCCACCTGCCCTGGGTGCTGGCTTCCGGCTGCCCCGGGTGCTGGCTTCCGGCTGCCCCGGGTGCTGGCTTCCGGCTGCCCCGGGTGCTGGCTTCCGGCTGCCCTGGGTGCTGGCTTCCGGCTGCCCCGGGTGCTGGCTTCCGGCTGCCCCGGGTGCTGGCTTCCGGCTGCCCCGGGTGCTGGCTTCCACCTGCCCTGGGTGCTGGCTTCCACCTGCCCTGGGTGCTGGCTTCCGGCTGCCCTGGGTGCTGGCTTCCGGCTGCCCTGGGTGCTGGCTTCCACCTGCCCTGGGTGCTGGCTTCCGGCTGCCCTGGGTGCTGGCTTCCGGCTGCCCTGGGTGCTGGCTTCCGGCTGCCTTGGGTGCTGGCTTCCACCTGCCCTGGGTGCTGGCTTCCGGCTGCCCTGGGTGCTGGCTTCCGGCTGCCCTGGGTGCTGGCTTCCACCTGCCCTGGGTGCTGGCTTCCACCTGCCCTGGGTGCTGGCTTCCGGCTGCCCTGGGTGCTGGCTTCCACCTGCCCTGGGTGCTGGCTTCCACCTGCCCTGGGTGCTGGCTTCCGGCTGCCCTGGGTGCTGGCTTCCACCTGCCCTGGGTGCTGGCTTCCACCTGCCCTGGGTGCTGGCTTCCGGCTGCCCTGGGTGCTGGCTTCCGGCTGCCCTGGGTGCTGGCTTCCACCTGCCCTGGGTGCTGGCTTCCACCTGCCCTGGGTGCTGGCTTCCGGCTGCCCTGGGTGCTGGCTTCCGGCTGCCCTGGGTGCTGGCTTCCGGCTGCCCTGGGTGCTGGCTTCCACCTGCCCCGGGTGCTGGCTTCCACCTGCCCTGGGTGCTGGCTTCCGGCTGCCCTGGGTGCTGGCTTCCGGCTGCCCTGGGTGCTGGCTTCCGGCTGCCCTGGGTGCTAGCTTCCGGCTGCCCTGGGTGCTAGCTTCCGGCTGCCCCGGTTGCTGGCTTCCACCTGCCCCGGGTGCTGGCTTCCACCTGCCCCGGGTGCTGGCTTCCGGCTGCCCCGGGTGCTGGCTTCCACCTGCCCTGGGTGCTGGCTCCCACCTGCCCTGGGTGCTGGCTTCCGGCTGCCCTGGGTGCTGGCTTCCGGCTGCCCTGGGTGCTGGCTTCCGGCTGCCCTGGGTGCTGGCTTCCGGCTGCCCTGGGTGCTGGCTTCCGGCTGCCCTGGGTGCTGGCTTCCACCTGCCCCGGGTGCTGGCTTCCGGCTGCCCTGGGTGCTGGCTTCCACCTGCCCTGGGTGCTGGCTTCCACCTGCCCTGGGTGCTGGCTTCCGGCTGCCCTGGGTGCTGGCTTCCACCTGCCCTGGGTGCTGGCTTCCACCTGCCCTGGGTGCTGGCTTCCGGCTGCCCTGGGTGCTGGCTTCCGGCTGCCCTGGGTGCTGGCTTCCACCTGCCCTGGGTGCTGGCCTCCGGCTGCCCTGGGTGCTGGCTTCCACCTGCCCTGGGTGCTGGCTTCCACCTGCCCTGGGTGCTGGCCTCCGGCTGCCCTGGGTGCTGGCTTCCGGCTGCCCTGGGTGCTGGCTTCCACCTGCCCTGGGTGCTGGCTTCCACCTGCCCTGGGTGCTGGCTTCCGGCTGCCCTGGGTGCTGGCTTCCACCTGCCCTGGGTGCTGGCTTCCACCTGCCCTGGGTGCTGGCTTCCGGCTGCCCTGGGTGCTGGCTTCCGGCTGCCCTGGGTGCTGGCTTCCGGCTGCCCTGGGTGCTGGCTTCCGGCTGCCCTGGGTGCTGGCTTCCACCTGCCCAGGGTGCTGGCTTCCACCTGCCCTGGGTGCTGGCTTCCACCTGCCCTGGGTGCTGGCTTCCACCTGCCCTGGGTGCTGGCTTCCACCTGCCCTGGGTGCTGGCTTCCGGCTGCCCTGGGTGCTGGCTTCCGGCTGCCCTGGGTGCTGGCTTCCACCTGCCCTGGGTGCTGGCTTCCACCTGCCCTGGGTGCTGGCTTACGGCTGCCCTGGGTGCTGGCTTCCGGCTGCCCTGGGTGCTGGCTTCCACCTGCCCTGGGTGCTGGCTTCCACCTGCCCTGGGTGCTGGCTTCCGGCTGCCTTGGGTGCTGGCTTCCGGCTGCCCTGGGTGCTGGCTTCCGGCTGCCCTGGGTGCAGGCTTCCGGCTGCCCTGGGTGCTGGCTTCCACCTGCCCTGGGTGCTGGCTTCCACCTGCCCTGGGTGCTGGCTTCCGGCTGCCTTGGGTGCTGGCTTCCGGCTGCCCTGGGTGCTGTCTTCCGGCTGCCCTGGGTGCAGGCTTCCGGCTGCCCTGGGTGCTGGCTTCCACCTGCCCTGGGTGCTGGCTTCCACCTACCCTGGGTGCTGGCTTCCGGCTGCCTTGGGTGCTGGCTTCCGGCTGCCCTGGGTGCTGGCTTCCGGCTGCCCTGGGTGCTGGCTTCCGGCTGCCCTGGGTGCTGGCTTCCACCTGCCCTGGGTGCTGGCTTCCGGCTGCCCTGGGTGCTGGCTTCCACCTGCCCCGGGTGCTGGCTTCCACCTGCCCTGGGTGCTGGCTTCCGGCTGCCCTGGGTGCTGGCTTCCACCTGCCCTGGGTGCTGGCTTCCACCTACCCTGGGTGCTGGCTTCCGGCTGCCTTGGGTGCTGGCTTCCGGCTGCCCTGGGTGCTGGCTTCCACCTGCCCTGGGTGCTGGCTTCCACCTACCCGGGGTGCTGGCTTCCGGCTGCCTTGGGTGCTGGCTTCCAGCTGCCCTGGGTGCTGGCTTCCACCTGCCCTGGGTGCTGGCTTCCGGCTGCCCTGGGTGCTGGCTTCCACCTGCCCTGGGTGCTGGCTTCCACCTGCCCTGGGTGCTGGCTTCCGGCTGCCCTGGGTGCTGGCTTCCACCTGCCCTGGGTGCTGGCTTCCGGCTGCCCTGGGTGCTGGCTTCCGGCTGCCCTGGGTGCTGGCTTCCGGCTGCCCTGGGTGCTGGCTTCCGGCTGCCCTGGGTGCTGGCTTCTACCTGCCCCGGGTGCTGGCTTCCGGCTGCCCTGGGTGCTGGCTTCCACCTGCCCTGGGTGCTGGCTTCCACCTGCCCTGGGTGCTGGCTTCCGGCTGCCCTGGGTGCTGGCTTCCGGCTGCCCCGGGTGCTGGCTTCCACCTGCCCCGGGTGCTGGCTTCCACCTGCCCCGGGTGCTGGCTTCCACCTGCCTTGGGTGCTGGCTTCCGGCTGCCCTGGGTGCTGGCTTCCGGCTGCCCCGGGTGCTGGCTTTCACCTGCCCTGGGTGCTGGCTCCCACCTGCCCTGGGTGCTGGCTTCCGGCTGCCCTGGGTGCTGGCTTCCGGCTGCCCTGGGTGCTGGCCTCCGGCTGCCCTGGGTGCTGGCTTCCGGCTGCCCTGGGTGCTGGCTTCCGGCTGCCCTGGGTGCTGGCCTCCGGCTGCCCTGGGTGCTGGCTTCCGGCTGCCCTGGGTGCTGGCTTCCGGCTGCCCTGGGTGCTGGCTTCCGGCTGCCCTGGGTGCTGGCTTCCACCTGCCCTGGGTGCTGGCTTCCGGCTGCCCTGGGTGCTGGCTTCCGGCTGCCCTGGGTGCTGGCTTCCGGCTGCCCTGGGTGCTGGCTTCCACCTGCCCTGGGTGCTGGCTTCCACCTGCCCTGGGTGCTGGCTTCCACCTACCCTGGGTGCTGGCTTCCGGCTGCCCTGGGTGCTGGCTTCCGGCTGCCCTGGGTGCTGGCTTCCGGCTGCCCTGGGTGCTGGCTTTCGGCTGCCCTGGGTGCTGGCTTCCACCTGCCCTGGGTGCTGGCTTCCACCTGCCCTGGGTGCTGGCTTCCACCTGCCCTGGGGGCTGGCTTCCACCTGCCCTGGGTGCTGGCTTCCACCTGCCCTGGGTGCTGGCTTCCGGCTGCCCTGGGTGCTGGCTTCCGGCTGCCCTGGGTGCTGGCTTCCGGCTGCCCTGGGTGCTGGCTTCCGGCTGCCCTGGGTGCTGGCTTCCGGCTGCCCTGGGTGCTGGCTTCCACCTGCCCCGGGTGCTGGCTTCCACCTGCCCCGGGTGCTGGCTTCCACCTGCCCCGGGTGCTGGCTTCCACCTGCCCCGGGTGCTGGCTTCCACCTGCCCCGGGTGCTGGCTTCCACCTGCCCCGGGTGCTGGCTTCCACCTGCCCCGGGTGCTGGCTTCCGGCTGCCCCGGGTGCTGGCTTCCGGCTGCCCCGGGTGCTGGCTTCCGGCTGCCCCGGGTGCTGGCTTCCGGCTGCCCCGGGTGCTGGCTTCCGGCTGCCCCGGGTGCTGGCTTCCACCTGCCCCGGGTGCTGGCTTCCACCTGCCCCGGGTGCTGGCTTCCACCTGCCCCGGGTGCTGGCTTCCACCTGCCCTGGGTGCTGGCTTCCGGCTGCCCTGGGTGCTGGCTTCCGTCTGCCCCGGGTGCTGGCTTCCACCTGCCCTAGGTGCTGGCTTCCGGCTGCCCCGGGTGCTGGCTTCCACCTGCCTTGGGTGCTGGCTTCCGGCTGCCCTGGGTGCTGGCTTCCGGCTGCCCGCTTCCACCTGCCCTGGGTGCTGGCTTCCGGCTGCCCTGGGTGCTGGCTTCCACCTGCCCCGGGTGCTGGCTTCCACCTGCCCCGGGTGCTGGCTTCCGGCTGCCCCGGGTGCTGGCTTCCACCTGCCCCGGGTGCTGGCTTCCACCTGCCCTGGGTGCTGGCTTCCGGCTGCCCCGGGTGCTGGCTTCCGGCTGCCCTGGGTGCTGGCTTCCGGCTGCCCTGGGTGCTGGCTTCCACCTGCCATGGCTGCTGGCTTCCACCTGCCCTAGGTGCTGGCTTCCGGCTGCCCCGGGTGCTGGCTTCCGGCTGCCCCGGGTGCTGGCTTCCACCTGCCCTGGGTGCTGGCTTCCGGCTGCCCCGGGTGCTGGCTTCCGGCTGCCCCGGGTGCTGGCTTCCACCTGCCCCGGGTGCTGGCTTCCGGCTGCCCCGGGTGCTGGCTTCCACCTGTCCTGGGTGCTGGCTTCCACCTGCCCTGGGTGCTGGCTTCCACCTGCCCTGGGTGCTGGCTTCCGGCTGCCCTGGGTGCTGGCTTCCACCTGCCCTGGGTGCTGGCTTCCACCTGCCCTGGGTGCTGGCTTCCGGCTGCCCTGGGTGCTGGCTTCCGGCTGCCCTGGGTGCTGGCTTCCGGCTGCCCTGGGTGCTGGCTTCCGGCTGCCCTGGGTGCTGGCTTCCGGCTGCCCTGGGTGCTGGCTTCCACCTGCCCTGGGTGCTGGCTTCCACCTGCCCCGGGTGCTGGCTTCCACCTGCCCCGGGTGCTGGCTTCCGGCTGCCCTGGGTGCTGGCTTCCACCTGCCCCGGGTGCTGGCTTCCACGTGCCCCGGGTGCTGGCTTCCGGCTGCCCTGGGTGCTGGCTTCCGGCAGCCCTGGGTGCTGGCTTCCGGCTGCCCTGGGTGCTGGCTTCCGGCTGCCCTGGGTGCTGGCTTCCGGCTCCCCTGGGTGCTGGCTTCCACCTGCCCCGGGTGCTGGCTTCCGGCTGCCCCGGGTGCTGGCTTCCGGCTGCCCCGGGTGCTGGCTTCCGGCTGCCCCGGGTGCTGGCTTCCACCTGCCCTGGGTGCTGGCTTCCACCTGCCCCGGGTGCTGGCTTCCACCTGCCCCGGGTGCTGGCTTCCGGCTGCCCCGGGTGCTGGCTTCCGGTTGCCCTGGGTGCTGGCTTCCACCTGCCCTGGGTGCTGGTTTCCACCTGCCCTGGGTGCTGGCTTCCACCTGCCCTGGGTGCTGGCTTCCGGCTGCCCTGGGTGCTGGCTTCCGGCTGCCCTGGGTGCTGGCTTCCGGCTGCCCTGGGTGCTGGCTTCCACCTGCCCTGGGTGCTGGCTTCCACCTGCCCTGGGTGCTGGCTTCCGGCTGCCCTGGGTGCTGGCTTCCGGCTGCCCTGGGTGCTGGCTTCCAACTGCCCTGGGTGCTGGCTTCCACCTGCCCCGGGTGCTGGCTTCCACCTCCCCTGGGTGCTGGCTTCCGGCTGCCCTGGGTGCTGGCTTCCACCTGCCCCGGGTGCTGGCTTCCACCTGCCCCGGGTGCTGGCTTCCACCTGCCCCGGGTGCTGGCTTCCACCTGCCCTGGGTGCTGGCTTCCACCTGCCCCGGGTGCTGGCTTCCACCTGCCCCGGGTGCTGGCTTCCACCTGCCCCGGGTGCTGGCTTCCGGCTGCCCCGGGTGCTAGCTTCCACCTGCCCTGGGTGCTGGCTTCCACCTGCCCCGGGTGCTGGCTTCCGGCTGCCCCGGGTGCTGGCTTCCGGCTGCCCCGGGTGCTGGCTTCCGGCTGCCCCGGGTGCTGGCTTCCGGCTGCCCCGGGTGCTGGCTTCCACCTGCCCCGGGTGCTGGCTTCCGGCTGCCCCGGGTGCTGGCTTCCACCTGCCCTGGGTGCTGGCTTCCACCTGCCCCGCGTGCTGGCTTCCGGCTGCCCTGGGTGCTGGCTTCCGGCTGCCCTGGGTGCTGGCTTCCACCTGCCATGGCTGCTGGCTTCCGGCTGCCCCGGGTGCTGGCTTCCACCTGCCCTAGGTGCTGGCTTCCGGCTGCCCCGGGTGCTGGCTTCCGGCTGCCCCGGGTGCTGGCTTCCACCTGCCCCGGGTGCTGGCTTCCGGCTGCCCCGGGTGCTGGCTTCCACCTGCCTTGGGTGCTGGCTTCCGGCTGCCCTGGGTGCTGGCTTCCGGCTGCCCGCTTCCACCTGCCCTGGGTGCTGGCTTCCACCTGCCCTGGGTGCTGGCTTCCACCTGCCCTGGGTGCTGGCTTCCACCTGCCCCGGGTGCTGGCTTCCACCTGCCCCGGGTGCTGGCTTCCACCTGCCCCGGGTGCTGGCTTCCACCTGCCCCGGGTGCTGGCTTCCGGCTGCCCTGGGTGCTGGCTTCCGGCTGCCCTGGGTGCTGGCTTCCGGCTGCCCTGGGTGCTGGCTTCCGGCTGCCCTGGGTGCTGGCTTCCACCTGCCCCGGGTGCTGGCTTCCGGCTGCCCCGGGTGCTGGCTTCCACCTGCCCCGGGTGCTGGCTTCCACCTGCCATGGGTGCTGGCTTCCACCTGCCCTGGGTGCTTGCTTCCACCTGCCCTGGGTGCTGGCTTCCGGCTGCCCTGGGTGCTGGCTTCCACCTGCCCTGGGTGCTGGCTTCCACCTGCTCTGGGTGCTGGCTTCCGGCTGCCCTGGGTGCTGGCTTCCGGCTGCCCTGGGTGCTGGCTTCCGGCTGTCCTGGGTGCTGGCTTCCGGCTGCCCTGGGTGCTGGCTTCCACCTGCCCTGGGTGCTGGCTTCCACCTGCCCTGGGTGCTGGCTTCCGGCTGCCCTGGGTGCTGGCTTCCACCTGCCCCGGGTGCTGGCTTCCACCTGCCCCGGGTGCTGGCTTCCACCTGCCCCTGGTGCTGACTTCCACCTGCCCCGGGTGCTGGCTTCCACCTGCCCCGGGTGCTGGCTTCCACCTGCCCCGGGTGCTGGCTTCCGGCTGCCCTGGGTGCTGGCTTCCGGCTGCCCTGGGTGCTAGCTTCCGGCTGCCCTGGGTGCTGGCTTCCGGCTGCCCTGGGTGCTGGCTTCCGGCTGCCCTGGGTGCTGGCTTCCGGCTGCCCTGGGTGCTGGCTTCCACCTGCCCCGGGTGCTGGCTTCCTGCTGCCCCGGGTGCTGGCTTCCGGCTGCCCCGGGTGCTGGCTTCCACCTGCCCTGGGTGCTGGCTTCCACCTGCCCTGGGTGCTGGCTTCCACCTGCCCTGGGTGCTGGCTTCCACCTGCCCCGGGTGCTGGCTTCCACCTGCCCCGGGTGCTGGCTTCCGGCTGCCCTGGGTGCTGGCTTCCGGTTGCCCTGGGTGCTGGCTTCCGGCTGCCCTGGGTGCTGGCTTCCACCTGCCCTGGGTGCTGGTTTCCACCTGCCCTGGGTGCTGGCTTACGGCTGCCCTGGGTGCTGGCTTACGGCTGCCCTGGGTGCTGGCTTCCACCTGCCCTGGGTGCTGGCTTCCACCTGCCCTGGGTGCTGGCTTCCGGCTGCCCTGGGTGCTGGCTTCCGGCTGCCCTGGGTGCTGGCTTCCAACTGCCCTGGGTGCTGGCTTCCACCTGCCCCGGGTGCTGGCTTCCGGCTGCCCTGGGTGCTGGCTTCCGGCTGCCCTGGGTGCTGGCTTCCAACTGCCCTGGGTGCTGGCTTCCACCTCCCCTGGGTGCTGGCTTCCGGCTGCCCTTTTGTGCTGGCTTCCACCTGCCCCGGGTGCTGGCTTCCACCTGCCCCGGGTGCTGGCTTCCACCTGCCCTGGGTGCTGGCTTCCGGCTGCCCTGGGTGCTGGCTTCCACCTGCCCTGGGTGCTGGCTTCCGGCTGCCCTGGGTGCTGGCTTCCGGCTGCCCTGGGTGCTGGCTTCCGGCTGCCCTGGGTGCTGGCTTCCACCTGCCCCGGGTGCTGGCTTCCGGCTGCCCTGGGTGCTGGCTTCCGGCTGCCATTGGGTGCTGGCTTCCACCTGCCCTGGGTGCTGGCTTCCACCTGCCCTGGGTGCTGGCTTCCACCTGCCCTGGGGGCTGGCTTCCACCTGCCCCGGGTGCTGGCTTCCGGCTGCCCTGGGTGCTGGCTTCCGGCTGCCCTGGGTGCTGGCTTCCGGCTGCCCTGGGTGCTGGCTTCCACCTGCCCTGGGTGCTGGCTTTCACCTGCCCTGGGTGCTGGCTTCCGGCTGCCCTGGGTGCTGGCTTCCACCTGCCCTGGGTGCTGGCTTCCACCTGCCTTGGTGCTGGCTACCGGCTGCCCCGGGTGCTGGCTTCCGGCTGCTGGCTTCCACCTGCCCTGGGTGCTGGCTTCCGGCTGCCCTGGGTGCTGGCTTCCGGCTGCCCTGGGTGCTGGCTTCCGGCTGCCCTGGGTGCTGGCTTCCGGCTGCCCTGGGTGCTGGCTTCCGGCTGCCCTGGGTGCTGGCTTCCACCTGCCCTGGGTGCTGGCTTCCACCTGCCCTGGGTGCTGGCTTCCACCTGCTCTGGGTGCTGGCTTCCACCTGCCCCGGGTGCTGGCTTCCGGCTGCCCCGGGTGCTGGCTTCCGGCTGCTGGCTTCCACCTGCCCTGGGTGCTGGCTTCCGGCTGCCCTGGGTGCTGGCTTCCACCTGCCCTGGGTGCTGGCTTCCGGCTGCCCTGGGTGCTGGCTTCCGGCTGCCCTGGGTGCTGGCTTCCACCTGCCCTGGGTGCTGGCTTCCACCTGCCCTGGGTGCTGGCTTCCACCTGCCCTGGGTGCTGGCTTCCGGCTGCCCAGGGTGCTGGCTTCCACCTGCCCTGGGTGCTGGCTTCCACCTGCCCTGGGTGCTGGCTTCCACCTGCTCTGGGTGCTGGCTTCCACCTGCCCCGGGTGCTGGCTTCCACCTGCCCCGGGTGCTGGCTTCCACCTGCCCCGGGTGCTGGCTTCCGGCTGCCCTGGGTGCTGGCTTCCGGCGGCCCTGGGTGCTGGCTTCCGGCTGCCCTGGGTGCTGGCTTCCGGCGGCCCTGGGTGCTGGCTTCCGGCTGCCCTGGGTGCTGGCTTCCACCTGCCCCGGGTGCTGGCTTCCGGCTGCCCCGGGTGCTGGCTTCCGGCTGCCCTGGGTGCTGGCTTCCACCTGCCCTGGGTGCTGGCTTCCGGCTGCCCTGGGTGCTGGCTTCCGGCTGCCCTGGGTGCTGGCTTCCACCTGCCCTGGGTGCTGGCTTCCTGCTGCCCTGGGTGCTGGCTTCCACCTGCCCTGGGTGCTGGCTTCCGGCTGCCCCGGGTGCTGGCTTCCGGCTGCCCTGGGTGCTGGCTTCCACCTGCCCTGGGTGCTGGCTTCCACCTGCCCTGGGTGCTGGCTTTCACCTGCCCTGGGTGCTGGCTTCCGGCTGCCCTGGGTGCTGGCTTCCACCTGCCCTGGGTGCTGGCTTCCACCTGCCCCGGGTGCTGGCTTCCGGCTGCCCTGGGTGCTGGCTTCCACCTGCCCTGGGTGCTGGCTTCCACCTGCCCTGGGTGCTGGCTTCCGGCTGCCCTGGGTGCTGGCTTCCACCTGCCCTGGGTGCTGGCTTCCACCTGCCCTGGGTGCTGGCTTCCACCTGCTCTGGGTGCTGGCTTCCACCTGCCCCGGGTGCTGGCTTCCACCTGCCCCGGGTGCTGGCTTCCACCTGCCCCGGGTGCTGGCTTCCGGCTGCCCTGGGTGCTGGCTTCCGGCGGCCCTGGGTGCTGGCTTCCGGCTGCCCTGGGTGCTGGCTTCCACCTGCCCCGGGTGCTGGCTTCCGGCTGCCCCGGGTGCTGGCTTCCGGCTGCCCTGGGTGCTGGCTTCCACCTGCCCTGGGTGCTGGCTTCCGGCTGCCCTGGGTGCTGGCTTCCGGCTGCCCTGGGTGCTGGCTTCCACCTGCCCTGGGTGCTGGCTTCCGGCTGCCCTGGGTGCTGGCTTCCACCTGCCCTGGGTGCTGGCTTCCGGCTGCCCCGGGTGCTGGCTTCCGGCTGCCCTGGGTGCTGGCTTCCACCTGCCCTGGGTGCTGGCTTCCACCTGCCCTGGGTGCTGGCTTTCACCTGCCCTGGGTGCTGGCTTCCGGCTGCCCTGGGTGCTGGCTTCCACCTGCCCTGGGTGCTGGCTTCTACCTGCCCCGGGTGCTGGCTTCCGGCTGCCCTGGGTGCTGGCTTCCACCTGCCCTGGGTGCTGGCTTCCACCTGCCCTGGGTGCTGGCTTCCGGCTGCCCTGGGTGCTGGCTTCCACCTGCCCTGGGTGCTGGCTTCCACCTGCCCTGGGTGCTGGCTTCCACCTGCCCTGGGTACTGGCTTCATGCTGCCCTGGGTGCTGGCTTTCACCTGCCCTGGGTGCTGGCTTCCGGCTGCCCTGGGTGCTGGCTTCCACCTGCCCTGGGTGCTGGCTTCCACCTGCCCCGGGTGCTGGCTTCCGGCTGCCCTGGGTGCTGGCTTCCACCTGCCCTGGGTGCTGGCTTCCGGCTGCCCTGGGTGCTGGCTTCCGGCTGTCCTGGGTGCTGGCTTCCACCTACCCTGGGTGCTGGCTTCCACCTGCCCCGGGTGCTGGCTTCCGGCTGTCCTGGGTGCTGGCTTCCACCTGCCCTGGGTGCTGGCTTCCACCTGCCCTGGGTGCTGGCTTCCGGCTGCCCTGGGTGCTGGCTTCCGGCTGCCCTGGGTGCTGGCTTCCGGCTGCCCTGGGTGCTGGCTTCCGGCTGCCCTGGGTGCTGGCTTCCGCCTGCCCCGGGTGCTGGCTTCCACCTGCCCCGGGTGCTGGCTTCCACCTGCCCCGGGTGCTGGCTTCCGGCTGCCCCGGGTGCTGGCTTCCACCTGCCCCGGGTGCTGGCTTCCGGCTGCCCCGGGTGCTGGCTTCCACCTGCCCTGGGTGCTGGCTTCCGGCTGCCCTGGGTGCTGGCTTCCGGCTGCCCGCTTCCACCTGCCCTGGGTGCTGGCTTCCACCTGCCCCGGGTGCTGGCTTCCGGCTGCCCTGGGTGCTGGCTTCCACCTGCCCTGGGTGCTGGCTTCCACCTGCCCTGGGTGCTGGCTTCCGGCTGCCCTGGGTGCTGGCTTCCAGCTGCCCTGGGTGCTGGCTTCCGGCTGCCCTGGGTGCTGGCTTCCGGCTGCCCTGGGTGCTGGCTTCCACCTGCCCCGGGTGCTGGCTTCCACCTGCCCCGGGTGCTGGCTTCCACCTGCCCTGGGTGCTGGCTTCCGGCTGTCCCGGGTGCTGGCTTCCACCTGCCCCGGGTGCTGGCTTCCGGCTGCCCCGGGTGCTGGCTTCCGGCTGCCCTGGGTGCTGGCTTCCGGCTGCCCTGGGTGCTGGCTTCCGGCTGCACTGGGTGCTGGCTTCCACCTGCCCCGGGTGCTGGCTTCCGGCTGCCCCGGGTGCTGGCTTCCACCTGCCCCGGGTGCTGGCTTCCACCTGCCCCGGGTGCTGGCTTCCACCTGCCCTGGGTGCTGGCTTCCACCTGCCCCGGGTGCTGGCTTCCGGCTGCCCTGGGTGCTGGCTTCCACCTGCCCTGGGTGCTTGCTTCCACCTGCCCCGGGTGCTGGCTTCCGGCTGCCCTGGGTGCTGGCTTCCACCTGCCCTGGGTGCTGGCTTCCACCTGCTCTGGGTGCTGGCTTCCGGCTGCCCTGGGTGCTGGCTTCCGGCTGCCCTGGGTGCTGGCTTCCGGCTGCCCTGGGTGCTGGCTTCCACCTGCCCTGGGTGCTGGCTTCCACCTGCTCTGGGTGCTGGCTTCCGGCTGCCCTGGGTGCTGGCTTCCGGCTGCCCTGGGTGCTGGCTTCCACCTGCCCCGGGTGCTGGCTTCCGGCTGCCCTGGGGGCTGGCTTCCGGCTGCCCTGGGTGCTGGCTTCCACCTGCCCTGGGTGCTTGCTTCCGGCTGCCCTGGGTGCTGGCTTCCACCTGCCCCGGGTGCTGGCTTCCACCTGCCCTGGGTGCTGGCTTCCACCTGCCCCGGGTGCTGGCTTCCACCTGCCCCGGGTGCTGACTTCCACCTGCCCCGGGTGCTGGCTTCCACCTGCCCCGGGTGCTGGCTTCCGGCTGCCCTGGGTGCTGGCTTCCGGCGGCCCTGGGTGCTGGCTTCCGGCTGCCCTGGGTGCTGGCTTCCACCTGCCCCGGGTGCTGGCTTCCGGCTGCCCTGGGTGCTGGCTTCCGGCTGCCCTGGGTGCTGGCTTCCGGCTGCCCTGGGTGCTGGCTTCCACCTGCCCCGGGTGCTGGCTTCCGGCTGCCCCGGGTGCTGGCTTCCGGCTGCCCCGGGTGCTGGCTTCCACCTGCCCCGGGTGCTGGCTTCCACCTGCCCTGGGTGCTGGCTTCCGGCTGCCCTGGGTGCTGGCTTCCACCTGCCCTGGGTGCTGGCTTCCACCTGCCCCGGGTGCTGGCTTCCGGCTGCCCTGGGTGCTGGCTTCCACCTGCCCTGGGTGCTGGCTTCCGGCTGCCCTGGGTGCTGGCTTCCGGCTGCCCTGGGTGCTGGCTTCCGGCTGCCCTGGGTGCTGGCTTCCACCTGCCCTGGGTGCTTGCTTCCACCTGCCCCGGGTGCTGGCTTCCGGCTGCCCTGGGTGCTGGCTTCCACCTGCCCCGGGTGCTGGCTTCCGGCTGCCCTGGGTGCTGGCTTCCACCTGCCCTGGGTGCTTGCTTCCACCTGCCCCGGGTGCTGGCTTCCGGCTGCCCTGGGTGCTGGCTTCCGGCTGCCCTGGGTGCTGGCTTCCGGCTGCCCTGGGTGCTGGCTTCCGGCTGCCCTGGGTGCTGGCTTCCGGCTGCCCTGGGTGCTGGCTTCCACCTGCCCTGGGTGCTTGCTTCCACCTGCCCCGGGTGCTGGCTTCCGGCTGCCCTGGGTGCTGGCTTCCACCTGCCCCGGGTGCTGGCTTCCGGCTGCCCTGGGTGCTGGCTTCCACCTGCCCTGGGTGCTTGCTTCCACCTGCCCCGGGTGCTGGCTTCCGGCTGCCCTGGGTGCTGGCTTCCGGCTGCCCTGGGTGCTGGCTTCCACCTGCCCTGGGTGCTTGCTTCCACCTGCCCCGGGTGCTGGCTTCCGGCTGCCCTGGGTGCTGGCTTCCACCTGCCCCGGGTGCTGGCTTCCGGCTGCCCTGGGTGCTGGCTTCCACCTGCCCCGGGTGCTGGCTTCCACGTGCCCTGGGTGCTGGCTTCCGGCTGCCCTGGGTGCTGGCTTCCGGCTGCCCTGGGTGCTGGCTTCCGGCTGCCCTGGGTGCTGGCTTCCGGCTGCCCTGGGTGCTGGCTTCCGGCTGCCCTGGGTGCTGGCTTCCGGCTGCCCTGGGTGCTGGCTTCCGGCTGCCCCGGGTGCTGGCTTCCGGCTGCCCCGGGTGCTGGCTTCCACCTGCCCTGGGTGCTGGCTTCCACCTGCCCTGGGTGCTGGCTTCCGGCTGCCCTGGGTGCTGGCTTCCGGCTGCCCCGGGTGCTGGCTTCCATCTGCCCTGGGTGCTGGCTTCCACCTGCCCCGGGTGCTGGCTTCCGGCTGCCCTGGGTGCTGGCTTCCGGTTGCCCTGGGTGCTGGCTTCCACCTGCCCTGGGTGCTGGTTTCCACCTGCCCTGGGTGCTGGCTTCCACCTGCCCTGGGTGCTGGCTTACGGCTGCCCTGGGTGCTGGCATCCGGCTGCCCTGGGTGCTGGCTTCCAGCTGCCCTGGGTGCTGGCTTCCGGCTGCCCTGGGTGCTGGCTTCCAACTGCCCTGGGTGCTGGCTTCCACCTGCCCCGGGTGCTGGCTTCCACCTCCCCTGGGTGCTGGCTTCCGGCTGCCCTGGGTGCTGGCTTCCACCTGCCCCGGGTGCTGGCTTCCACCTGCCCCGGGTGCTGGATTCCACCTGCCCCGGGTGCTGGCTTCCACCTGCCCCGGGTGCTTGCTTCCACCTGCCCCGGGTGCTGGCTTCCACCTGCCCTGGGTGCTGGCTTCCGGCTGCCCTGGGTGCCGGCTTCCGGCTGCCCTGGGTGCTGGCTTCCGGCTGCCCTGGGTGCTGGCTTCCACCTGCCCCGGGTGCTGGCTTCCGGCTGCCCTGGGTGCTGGCTTCCGGCTGCCATTGGGTGCTGGCTTCCGGCTGCCATTGGGTGCTGGCTTCCACCTGCCCTGGGTGCTGGCTTCCACCTGCCCTGGGTGCTGGCTTCCACCTGCCCTGGGTGCTGGCTTCCACCTGCCCTGGGGGCTGGCTTCCACCTGCCCCGGGTGCTGGCTTCCGGCTGCCCTGGGTGCTGGCTTCCGGCTGCCCCGGGTGCTGGCTTCCACCTGCCCTGGGTGCTGGCTTCCACCTGCCCTGGGTGCTGGCTTCCGGCTGCCCCGGGTGCTGGCTTCCGGCTGCTGGCTTCCACCTGCCCTGGGTGCTGGCTTCCGGCTGCCCTGGGTGCTGGCTTCCGGCTGCCCTGGGTGCTGGCTTCCACCTGCCCTGGGTGCTGGCTTCCGGCTGCCCTGGGTGCTGGCTTCCACCTGCCCTGGGTGCTGGCTTCCACCTGCTCTGGGTGCTGGCTTCCGGCTGCCCTGGGTGCTGGCTTCCACCTGCCCTGGGTGCTGGCTTCCACCTGCCCTGGGTGCTGGCTTCCGGCTGCCCTGGGTGCTGGCTTCCGGCTGTCCTGGGTGCTGGCTTCCACCTGCCCTGGGTGCTGGCTTCCACCTGCCCTGGGTGCTTGCTTCCACCTGCCCTGGGTGCTGGCTTCCACCTGCCCCGGGTGCTGGCTTCCACCTGCCCCGGGTGCTGGCTTCCACCTGCCCCGGGTGCTGGCTTCCGGCTGCCCCGGGTGCTGGCTTCCGGCTGCCCTGGGTGCTGGCTTCCACCTGCCCTGGGTGCTGGCTTCCACCTGCCCTGGGTGCTGGCTTCCGGCTGCCCTGGGTGCTGGCTTCCACCTGCCCTGGGTGCTGGCTTCCGTCTGCCCCGGGTGCTGGCTTCCGGCTGCCCTGGGTGCTGGCTTCCGGCTGCCCTGGGTGCTGGCTTCCGTCTGCCCTGGGTGCTGGCTTCCGGCTGCCCTGGGTGCTGGCTTCCGGCTGCCCTGGGTGCTGGCTTCCACCTGCCCTGGGTGCTGGCTTCCGGCTGCCCTGGGTGCTGGCTTCCGGCTGCCCTGGGTGCTGGCTTCCACCTGCCCTGGGTGCTGGCTTCCACCTGCCCTGGGTGCTTGCTTCCACCTGCCCTGGGTGCTGGCTTCCGGCTGCCCTGGGTGCTGGCTTCCACCTGCCCTGGGTGCTGGCTTCCACCTGCCCTGGGTGCTGGCTTCTGGCTGCCCTGGGTGCTGGCTTCCGGCTGCCCTGGGTGCTGGCTTCCGGCTGCCCTGGGTGCTGGCTTCCGGCTGCCCTGGGTGCTGGCTTCCACCTGCCCCGGGTGCTGGCTTCCACCTGCCCCGGGTGCTGGCTTCCACCTGCCCCGGGTGCTGGCTTCCACCTGCCCCGGGTGCTGGCTTCCACCTGCCCCGGGTGCTGGCTTCCGGCTGCCCCGGGTGCTGGCTTCCGGCTGCCCCGGGTGCTGGCTTCCGGCTGCCCTGGGTGCTGGCTTCCACCTGCCCCGGGTGCTGGCTTCCACCTGCCCTGGGTGCTGGCTTCCACCTGCCCTGGGTGCTGGCTTCCGGCTGCCCCGGGTGCTGGCTTCCACCTGCCCTGGGTGCTGGCTTCCACCTGCCCTGGGTGCTGGCTTCCACCTGCCCTGGGTGCTGGCTTCCGGCTGCCCTGGGTGCTGGCTTCCACCTGCCCTGGGTGCTGGCTTCCGGCTGCCCCGGGTGCTGGCTTCCGGCTGCCCTGGGTGCTGGCTTCCGGCTGCCCTGGGTGCTGGCTTCCGGCTGCCCTGGGTGCTGGCTTCCGGCTGCCCTGGGTGCTGGCTTCCGGCTGCCCCGGGTGCTGGCTTCCGGCTGCCCTGGGTGCTGGCTTCCGGCGGCCCTGGGTGCTGGCTTCCGGCGGCCCTGGGTGCTGGCTTCCACCTGCCCTGGGTGCTGGCTTCCGGCTGCCCTGGATGCTGGCTTCCGGCTGCCCTGGGTGCTGGCTTCCACCTGCCCTGGGTGCTGGCTGCCGGCTGCCCTGGGTGCTGGCTTCCACCTGCCCTGGGTGCTGGCTTCCACCTGCCCTGGGTGCTGGCTGCTGGCTGCCGGCTTCCGGCTGCCCTGGGTGCTGGCTTCCGGCTGCCCTGGGTGCTGGCTGCCGGCCGATGGCCAGTCCCACGGCAGAAAGATACCTCATCACCTCAACTATCACAGATAAGGTGCTATGTCTAACTGGACTGGACCTCGGCAGGAGGATTGTGACTGTGCCTGAGTCTTCTTACGGTGTATTCTGCGCATCGAGACTAGCAGCACCGCTGCTTTCTGCCCCAGAGAGGCTACTCAATAAACAGGGGTTTGCACAAGTCCAGTACCTGTCCCAGACATTTCCGAAATCATTCAAAGTCGCCAAGATCACGGAGTGAGCCGGGTTCTGATCGCCCGGAGGCCAGCCTGTCCCTGTGGCTTCCCTGTCCCGGAGGCCAGCCTGTCCCTGTGGCTTCCCTGTCCCGGAGGCCAGCCTGTCCCTGTGGCTTCCCTGTCCAGGAGGCCAGCCTGTCCCTGTGGCTTCCCTGTCCCGGAGGCCAGCCTGTCCCTGTGGCTTCCCTGTCCCAGATGCCAGCCTGTCCCTGTGGCTTCCCTGTCCTGGAGGCCAGCCTGTCCCTGTGGCTTCCCTGTCCCGGAGGCCAGCCTGTCCCTGTGGCTTCCCTGTCCCGGAGGCCAGCCTGTCCCTGTGGCTTCCCTGTCCCGGAAGCCAGCCTGTCTCTGTGGCTTCCCTGTCCCAGATGCCAGCCTGTACCTGTGGCTTCCCTGTCCCGGAGGCCAGCCTGTCCCTGTGGCTTCCCTGTCCCGGAGGCCAGCCTGTCCCTGTGGCTTCCCTGTCCCGGAGGCCAGCCTGTCCCTGTGGCTTCCCTGTCCCGGAGGCGTGCCTGTCCCTGTGGCTTCCCTGTCCCGGAGGCCAGCCTGTCCCTGTGGCTTCCCTGTCCCGGAGGCCAGCCTGTCCCTGTGGCTTCCCTGTCCCGGAGGCCAGCCTGTCCCTGTGGCTTCCCTGTCCAGGAGGCCAGCCTGTCCCTGTGGCTTCCCTGTCCAGGAGGCCAGCCTGTCCCTGTGGCTTCCCTGTCCCAGATGCCAGCCTGTCCCTGTGGCTTCCCTGTCCTGGAGGCCAGCCTGTCCCTGTGGCTTCCCTGTCCCGGAGGCCAGCCTGTCCCTGTGGCTTCCCTGTCCCGGAGGCCAGCCTGTCCCTGTGGCTTCCCTGTCCCGGAGGCCAGCCTGTCCCTGTGGCTTCCCTGTCCAGCAGGCCAGCCTGTCCCTGTGGCTTCCCTGTCCAGGAGGCCAGCCTGTCCCTGTGGCTTCCCTGTCCCAGATGCCAGCCTGTCCCTGTGGCTTCCCTGTCCTGGAGGCCAGCCTGTCCCTGTGGCTTCCCTGTCCCGGAGGCCAGCCTGTCCCTGTGGCTTCCCTGTCCCGGAGGCCAGCCTGTCCCTGTGGCTTCCCTGTCCCGGACGCCAGCCTGTCTCTGTGGCTTCCCTGTCCCAGATGCCAGCCTGTACCTGTGGCTTCCCTGTCCCGGAGGCCAGCCTGTCCCTGTGGCTTCCCTGTCCCGGAGGCCAGCCTGTCCCTGTGGCTTCCCTGTCCCGGAGGCCAGCCTGTCCCTGTGGCTTCCCTGTCCCGGAGGCGTGCCTGTCCCTGTGGCTTCCCTGTCCCGGAGGCCAGCCTGTCCCTGTGGCTTCCCTGTCCCGGAGGCCAGCCTGTCCCTGTGGCTTCCCTGTCCCGGAGGCCAGCCTGTCCCTGTGGCTTCCCTGTCCAGGAGGCCAGCCTTTCCCTGTGGCTTCCCTGTCCAGGAGGCCAGCCTGTCCCTGTGGCTTCCCTGTCCCAGATGCCAGCCTGTCCCTGTGGCTTCCCTGTCCTGGAGGCCAGCCTGTCCCTGTGGCTTCCCTGTCCCGGAGGCCAGCCTGTCCCTGTGGCTTCCCTGTCCCGGAGGCCAGCCTGTCCCTGTGGCTTCCCTGTCCCGGAGGCCAGCCTGTACCTGTGGCTTCCCTGTCCCGGAGGCCAGCCTGTCCCTGTGGCTTCCCTGTCCCGGAGGCCAGCCTGTACCTGTGGCTTCCCTGTCCCGGAGGCCAGCCTGTCCCTGTGGCTTCCCTGTCCCGGAGGCCAGCCTGTCCCTGTGGCTTCCCTGTCCCGGAGGCCAGCCTGTCCCTGTGGCTTCCCTGTCCCGGAGGCCAGCCTGTCCCTGTTGCTTCCCTGTCCCGGAGGCCAGCCTGTCCCTGTGGCTTCCCTGTCCCGGAGGCCAGCCTGTCCCTGTGGCTTCCCTGTCCCGGAGGCCAGCCTGTACCTGTGGCTTCCCTGTCCCGGAGGCCAGCCTGTCCCTGTGGCTTCCCTGTCCCGGAGGCCAGCCTGTCCCTGTGGCTTCCCTGTCCCGGAGGCCAGCCTGTCCCTGTGGCTTCCCTGTCCCGGAGGCCAGCCTGTACCTGTGGCTTCCCTGTCCCGGAGGCCAGCCTGTCCCTGTGGCTTCCCTGTCCCGGAGGCGTGCCTGTACCTGTGGCTTCCCTGTCCCGGAGGCCAGCCTGTCCCTGTGGCTTCCCTGTCCCGGAGGCCAGCCTGTCCCTGTGGCTTCCCTGTCCCGGAGGCCAGCCTGTCCCTGTGGCTTCCCTGTCCCAGAGGCCAGCCTGTCCCTGTGGCTTCCCTGTCCCTGAGGCCAGCCTGTCCCTGTGGCTTCCCTGTCCCGGAGGCCAGCCTGTCCCTGTGGCTTCCCTGTCCCAGAGGCCAGCCTGTCCCTGTGGCTTCCCTGTCCCGGAGGCCAGCCTGTCCCTGTGGCTTCCCTGTCCCGGAGGCCAGCCTGTCCCTGTGGTTTCCCTGTCCCGGAGGCCAGCCTGTCCCTGTGGCTTCCCTGTCCCGGAGGCCAGCCTGTACCTGTGGCTTCCCTGTCCCGGAGGCCAGCCTGTCCCTGTGGCTTCCCTGTCCCTGAGGCCAGCCTGTCCCTGTGGCTTCCCTGTCCCTGTGGCTTCCCTGTCCCGGAGGCCAGCCTGTCCCTGTGGCTTCCCTGTCCCTGAGGCTCCCTGTCCAGGAGGCCAGCCTGTCCCTGTGACTTCCCTGTCCCGGAGGCCAGCCTGTCCCTGAGGCTCCCTGTCCAGGAGGCCAGCCTGTCCCTGTGACTTCCCTGTCCCGGAGGCCAGCCTGTCCCTGTGGCTTCCCTGTCCCGGAGGCCAGCCTGTCCCTGTTGCTTCCCTGTCCCGGAGGCCAGCCTGTCCCTGTGGCTTCCCTGTCCCGGAGGCCAGCCTGTACCTGTGGCTTCCCTGTCCCGGAGGCCAGCCTGTCCCTGTGGCTTCCCTGTCCCGGAGGCCAGCCTGTCCCTGTGGCTTCCCTGTCCCTGAGGCCAGCCTGTCCCTGTGGCTTCCCTGTCCCGGAGGCCAGCCTGTCCCTGTGGCTTCCCTGTCCCGGAGGCCAGCATGTCCCTGTGGCTTCCCTGTCCCGGAGGCCAGCCTGTCCCTGTGGCTTCCCTGTCCCGGAGGCCAGCCTGTCCCTGTGGCTTCCCTGTCCCGGAGGCCAGCCTGTCCCTGTGGTTTCCCTGTCCCGGAGGCCAGCCTGTCCCTGTGGCTTCCCTGTCCCGGAGGCCAGCCTGTACCTGTGGCTTCCCTGTCCCGGAGGCCAGCCTGTCCCTGTGGCTTCCCTGTCCCTGAGGCCAGCCTGTCCCTGTGGCTTCCCTGTCCCTGTGGCTTCCCTGTCCCGGAGGCCAGCCTGTCCCTGTGGCTTCCCTGTCCCTGAGGCCAGCCTGTCCCTGTGGCTTCCCTGTCCCGGAGGCCAGCCTGTCCCTGTGGCTTCCCTGTCCCGGAGGCCAGCCTGTCCCTGAGGCTCCCTGTCCAGGAGGCCAGCCTGTCCCTGTGACTTCCCTGGCCCGGAGGCCAGCCTGTCCCTGTGGCTTCCCTGTCCCGGAGGCCAGCCTGTCCCTGTTGCTTCCCTGTCCCGGAGGCCAGCCTGTCCCTGTGGCATCCCTGTCCCGGAGGCCAGCCTGTACCTGTGGCTTCCCTGTCCCGGAGGCCAGCCTGTCCCTGTGGCTTCCCTGTCCCGGAGGCCAGCCTGTCCCTGTGGCTTCCCTGTCCCGGAGGCCAGCCTGTCCCTGTTGCTTCCCTGTCCCGGAGGCCAGCCTGTCCCTGTGGCTTCCCTGTCCCGGAGGCCTGCCTGTCCCTGTGGCTTCCCTGTCCCTGAGGCCAGCCTGTACCTGTGGCTTCCCTGTCCCGGAGGCCAGCCTGTACCTGTGGCTTCCCTGTCCCGGAGGCCAGCCTGTCCCTGTGGCTTCCCTGTCCCTGAGGCTCCCTGTCCAGGAGGCCAGCCTGTCCCTGTGGCTTCCCTGTCCCGGAGGCCAGCCTGTCCCTGTGGCTTCCCTGTCCCTGTGGCTTCCCTGTCCCTGTGGCTTCCCTGTCCCGGAGGCCAGCCTGTACCTGTGGCTTCCCTGTCCCGGAGGCCAGCCTGTACCTGTGGCTTCCCTGTCCCGGAGGCTTCCCTGTCCCGGAGGCTTCCCTGTCCCTGTGGCTTCCCTGTCCCGGAGGCCAGCCTGTCCCTGTGGCTTCCCTGTCCCGGAGGCCAGCCTGTACCTGTGGCTTCCCTGTCCCGGAGGCCAGCCTGTCCCTGTGGCTTCCCTGTCCCGGAGGCCAGCCTGTCCCTGTGGCTTCCCTGTCCCTGAGGCCAGCCTGTCCCTGTGGCTTCCCTGTCCCGGAGGCCAGCCTGTCCCTGTGGCTTCCCTGTCCCGGAGGCCAGCATGTCCCTGTGGCTTCCCTGTCCCGGAGGCCAGCCTGTCCCTGTGGCTTCCCTGTCCCGGAGGCCAGCCTGTCCCTGTGGCTTCCCTGTCCCGGAGGCCAGCCTGTCCCTGTGGTTTCCCTGTCCCGGAGGCCAGCCTGTCCCTGTGGCTTCCCTGTCCCGGAGGCCAGCCTGTACCTGTGGCTTCCCTGTCCCGGAGGCCAGCCTGTCCCTGTGGCTTCCCTGTCCCTGAGGCCAGCCTGTCCCTGTGGCTTCCCTGTCCCTGTGGCTTCCCTGTCCCGGAGGCCAGCCTGTCCCTGTGGCTTCCCTGTCCCTGAGGCCAGCCTGTCCCTGTGGCTTCCCTGTCCCGGAGGCCAGCCTGTCCCTGTGGCTTCCCTGTCCCGGAGGCCAGCCTGTCCCTGAGGCTCCCTGTCCAGGAGGCCAGCCTGTCCCTGTGACTTCCCTGTCCCGGAGGCCAGCCTGTCCCTGTGGCTTCCCTGTCCCGGAGGCCAGCCTGTCCCTGTTGCTTCCCTGTCCCGGAGGCCAGCCTGTCCCTGTGGCATCCCTGTCCCGGAGGCCAGCCTGTACCTGTGGCTTCCCTGTCCCGGAGGCCAGCCTGTCCCTGTGGCTTCCCTGTCCCGGAGGCCAGCCTGTCCCTGTGGCTTCCCTGTCCCGGAGGCCAGCCTGTCCCTGTTGCTTCCCTGTCCCGGAGGCCAGCCTGTCCCTGTGGCTTCCCTGTCCCGGAGGCCTGCCTGTCCCTGTGGCTTCCCTGTCCCTGAGGCCAGCCTGTACCTGTGGCTTCCCTGTCCCGGAGGCCAGCCTGTACCTGTGGCTTCCCTGTCCCGGAGGCCAGCCTGTCCCTGTGGCTTCCCTGTCCCTGAGGCTCCCTGTCCAGGAGGCCAGCCTGTCCCTGTGGCTTCCCTGTCCCGGAGGCCAGCCTGTCCCTGTGGCTTCCCTGTCCCTGTGGCTTCCCTGTCCCTGTGGCTTCCCTGTCCCGGAGGCCAGCCTGTACCTGTGGCTTCCCTGTCCCGGAGGCCAGCCTGTACCTGTGGCTTCCCTGTCCCGGAGGCTTCCCTGTCCCGGAGGCTTCCCTGTCCCTGTGGCTTCCCTGTCCCGGAGGCCAGCCTGTCCCTGTGGCTTCCCTGTCCTGGAGGCCAGCCTGTCCCTGTTGCTTCCCTGTCCCGGAGGCCAGCCTGTACCTGTGGCTTCCCTGTCCCGGAGGCCAGCCTGTACCTGTGGCTTCCCTGTCCCTGTGGCTTCCCTGTCCCGGAGGCCAGCCTGTCCCTGTGGCTTCCCTGTCCCTGAGGCCAGCCTGTCCCTGTGGCTTCCCTGTCCCGGAGGCCAGCCTGTCCCTGTGACTTCCCTGTCCCTGTGGCTTCCCTGTCCCGGAGGCGTGCCTGTCCCGGAGGCCAGCCTGTCCCTGTGGCTTCCCTGTCCCAGATGCCAGCCTGTCCCTGTGGCTTCCCTGTCCCGGAGGCCAGCCTGTACCTGTGGTTTCCCTGTCCCGGAGGCCAGCCTGTCCCTGTGACTTCCCTGTCCCGGAGGCCAGCCTGTCCCTGTGTCTTCCCTGTCCCGGAGGCCAGCCTGTACCTGTGGCTTCCCTGTCCCGGAGGCCAGCCTGTACCTGTGGCTTCCCTGTCCCTGTGGCTCCCTGTCCCGGAGGCCAGCCTGTCCCTGTGGCTTCCCTGTCCCGGAGGCCAGCCTGTCCCTGTGGCTTCCCTGTCCCTGAGGCCAGCCTGTCCCTGTGACTTCCCTGTCCCGGAGGCCAGCCTGTACCTGTGGCTTCCCTGTCCCGGAGGCCAGCCTGTCCCTGTGGCTTCCCTGTCCCGGAGGCCAGCCTGTCCCTGTGGCTTCCCTGTCCCGGAGGCCAGCCTGTACCTGTGGCTTCCCTGTCCCGGAGGCCAGCCTGTCCCTGTGGCTTCCCTGTCCCGGAGGCCAGCCTGTACCTGTGGCTTCCCTGTCCCGGAGGCCAGCCTGTCCCTGTGGCTTCCCTGTCCCGGAGGCCAGCCTGTCCCTGTGGCTTCCCTGTCCCGGAGGCCAGCCTGTACCTGTGGCTTCCCTGTCCAGGAGGCCAGCCTGTCCCTGTGGTTTCCCTGTCCCGGAGGCCAGCCTGTCCCTGTGGCTTCCCTGTCCCGGAGGCCAGCCTGTCCCTGTGGCTTCCCTGTCCCGGAGGCCAGCCTGTCCCTGTGGCTTCCCTGTCCCAGATGCCAGCCTGTCCCTGTGGCTTCCCTGTCCCGGAGGCCAGCCTGTCCCTGTGGCTTCCCTGTCCCGGAGGCCAGCCTGTACCTGTGGCTTCCCTGTCCCGGAGGCCAGCCTGTCCCTGTGGCTTCCCTGTCCCGGAGGCCAGCCTGTACCTGTGGCTTCCCTGTCCCGTAGGCCAGCCTGTCCTTGTGGCTTCCCTGTCCAGGAGGCCAGCCTGTCCCTGTGGCTTCCCTGTCCCGGAGGCCAGCCTGTCCCTGTGGCTTCCCTGTCCCGGAGGCCAGCCTGTCCCTGTGGCTTCCCTGTCCCGGAGGCCAGCCTGTACCTGTGGCTTCCCTGTCCCGGAGGCCAGCCTGTCCCTGTGGCTTCCCTGTCCCGGAGGCCAGCCTGTCCCTGTGGCTTCCCTGTCCCGGAGGCCAGCCTGTACCTGTGGCTTCCCTGTCCCGGAGGCCAGCCTGTACCTGTGGCTTCCCTGTCCCGGAGGCCAGCCTGTACCTGTGGCTTCCCTGTCCCGGAGGCCAGCCTGTCCCTGTGGCTTCCCTGTCCCGGAGGCCAGCCTGTACCTGTGGCTTCCCTGTCCCGGAGGCCAGCCTGTACCTGTGGCTTCCCTGTCCCTGAGGCCAGCCTGTACCTGTGGCTTCCCTGTCCAGGAGGCCAGCCTGTCCCTGTGGCTTCCCTGTCCTGGAGGCCAGCCTGTCCTTGTGGCTTCCCTGTCCCGGAGGCCAGCCTGTCCCTGTGGCTTCCCTGTCCCGGAGGCCAGCCTGTACCTGTGGCTTCCCTGTCCCGGAGGCCAGCCTGTCCCTGTGGCTTCCCTGTCCCGGAGGCCAGCCTGTCCCTGTGGCTTCCCTGTCCCGGAGGCCAGCCTGTCCCTGTGGCTTCCCTGTCCCGGAGGCCAGCCTGTCCCTGTGGCTTCCCTGTCCTGGAGGCCAGCCTGTCCCTGTGGCTTCCCTGTCCCGGAGGCCAGCCTGTACCTGTGGCTTCCCTGTCCCGGAGGCCAGCCTGTACCTGTGGCTTCCCTGTCCCTGTGGCTCCCTGTCCCGGAGGCCAGCCTGTCCCTGTGGCTTCCCTGTCCCGGAGGCCAGCCTGTCCCTGTGGCTTCCCTGTCCCGGAGGCCAGCCTGTCCCTGTGGCTTCCCTGTCCCGGAGGCCAGCCTGTCCCTGTGGCTTCCCTGTCCCGGAGGCCAGCCTGTCCCTGTGGCTTCCCTGTCCAGGAGGCCAGCCTGTCCCTGTGGCTTCCCTGTCCCGGAGGCCAGCCTGTCCCTGTGGCTTCCCTGTCCCGGAGGCGTGCCTGTACCTGTGGCTTCCCTGTCCCGGAGGCCAGCCTGTCCCTGTGGCTTCCCTGTCCCGGAGGCCAGCCTGTCCCTGTGGCTTCCCTGTCCCGGAGGCCAGCCTGTCCCTGTGGCTTCCCTGTCCCGGAGGCCAGCCTGTCCCTGTGGCTTCCCTGTCCCGGAGGCCAGCCTGTCCCTGTGACTTCCCTGTCCCGGAGGCCAGCCTGTCCCGGAGGCTTCCCTGTCCCGGAGGCCAGCCTGTACCTGTGGTTTCCCTGTCCCGGAGGCCAGCCTGTCCCTGTTACTTCCCTGTCCCGGAGGCCAGCCTGTCCCTGTGGCTTCCCTGTCCCGGAGGCCAGCCTGTACCTGTGGCTTCCCTGTCCCGGAGGCCAGCCTGTACCTGTGGCTTCCCTGTCCCGGAGGCCAGCCTGTACCTGTGGCTTCCCTGTCCCTGTGGCTCCCTGTCCCGGAGGCCAGCCTGTCCCTGTGGCTTCCCTGTCCCGGAGGCCAGCCTGTCCCTGTGGCTTCCCTGTCCCTGAGGCCAGCCTGTCCCTGTGACTTCCCTGTCCCGGAGGCCAGCCTGTACCTGTGGCTTCCCTGTCTCGGAGGCCAGCCTGTCCCTGTGGCTTCCCTGTCCCGGAGGCCAGCCTGTCCCTGTGGCTTCCCTGTCCCGGAGGCCAGCCTGTACCTGTGGCTTCCCTGTCCCGGAGGCCAGCCTGTCCCTGTGGCTTCCCTGTCCCGGAGGCCAGCCTGTACCTGTGGCTTCCCTGTCCAGGAGGCCAGCCTGTCCCTGTGGTTTCCCGGTCCCGGAGGCCAGCCTGTCCCTGTGGCTTCCCTGTCCCGGAGGCCAGCCTGTCCCCGTGACTTCCCTGTCCCGGAGGCTAGCCTGTCCCTGTGGCTTCCCTGTCCCTGTGGCTTCCCTGTCCCGGAGGCCAGCCTGTCCCTATGGCTTCCCTGTCCCAGATGCCAGCCTGTCCCTGTGGTTTCCCTGTCCCGGAGGCCAGCCTGTCCCTGTGGCTTCCCTGTCCCAGATGCCAGCCTGTCCCTGTGACTTCCTTGTCCCGGAGGCCAGCCTGTCCCGGAGGATTCCCTGTCCCTGAGGCCAGCCTGTACCTGTGGTTTCCCTGTCCCAGATGCCAGCCTGTCCCTGTGACTTCCCTGTCCCGGAGGCCAGCCTGTCCCGGAGGCTTCCCTGTCCCGGAGGCCAGCCTGTACCTGTGGCTTCCCTGTCCCGGAGGCCAGCCTGTCCCTGTTGCTTCCCTGTCCCGGAGGCCAGCCTGTCCCTGTGGCTTCCCTGTCCCGGAGGCCTGCCTGTCCCTGTGGCTTCCCTGTCCCTGAGGCCAGCCTGTACCTGTGGCTTCCCTGTCCCGGAGGCCAGCCTGTACCTGTGGCTTCCCTGTCCCGGAGGCCAGCCTGTCCCTGTGGCTTCCCTGTCCCTGAGGCTCCCTGTCCAGGAGGCCAGCCTGTCCCTGTGGCTTCCCTGTCCCGGAGGCCAGCCTGTCCCTGTGGCTTCCCTGTCCCTGTGGCTTCCCTGTCCCTGTGGCTTCCCTGTCCCGGAGGCCAGCCTGTACCTGTGGCTTCCCTGTCCCGGAGGCCAGCCTGTACCTGTGGCTTCCCTGTCCCGGAGGCTTCCCTGTCCCGGAGGCTTCCCTGTCCCTGTGGCTTCCCTGTCCCGGAGGCCAGCCTGTCCCTGTGGCTTCCCTGTCCTGGAGGCCAGCCTGTCCCTGTTGCTTCCCTGTCCCGGAGGCCAGCCTGTACCTGTGGCTTCCCTGTCCCGGAGGCCAGCCTGTACCTGTGGCTTCCCTGTCCCTGTGGCTTCCCTGTCCCGGAGGCCAGCCTGTCCCTGTGGCTTCCCTGTCCCTGAGGCCAGCCTGTCCCTGTGGCTTCCCTGTCCCGGAGGCCAGCCTGTCCCTGTGACTTCCCTGTCCCTGTGGCTTCCCTGTCCCGGAGGCGTGCCTGTCCCGGAGGCCAGCCTGTCCCTGTGGCTTCCCTGTCCCAGATGCCAGCCTGTCCCTGTGGCTTCCCTGTCCCGGAGGCCAGCCTGTACCTGTGGTTTCCCTGTCCCGGAGGCCAGCCTGTCCCTGTGACTTCCCTGTCCCGGAGGCCAGCCTGTCCCTGTGTCTTCCCTGTCCCGGAGGCCAGCCTGTACCTGTGGCTTCCCTGTCCCGGAGGCCAGCCTGTACCTGTGGCTTCCCTGTCCCTGTGGCTCCCTGTCCCGGAGGCCAGCCTGTCCCTGTGGCTTCCCTGTCCCGGAGGCCAGCCTGTCCCTGTGGCTTCCCTGTCCCTGAGGCCAGTCTGTCCCTGTGACTTCCCTGTCCCGGAGGCCAGCCTGTACCTGTGGCTTCCCTGTCCCGGAGGCCAGCCTGTCCCTGTGGCTTCCCTGTCCCGGAGGCCAGCCTGTCCCTGTGGCTTCCCTGTCCCGGAGGCCAGCCTGTACCTGTGGCTTCCCTGTCCCGGAGGCCAGCCTGTCCCTGTGGCTTCCCTGTCCCGGAGGCCAGCCTGTACCTGTGGCTTCCCTGTCCTGGAGGCCAGCCTGTCCCTGTGGCTTCCCTGTCCCGGAGGCCAGCCTGTCCCTGTGGCTTCCCTGTCCCGGAGGCCAGCCTGTACCTGTGGCTTCCCTGTCCAGGAGGCCAGCCTGTCCCTGTGGTTTCCCTGTCCCGGAGGCCAGCCTGTCCCTGTGGCTTCCCTGTCCCGGAGGCCAGCCTGTCCCTGTGACTTCCCTGTCCCGGAGGCCAGCCTGTCCCTGTGGCTTCCCTGTCCCGGAGGCCAGCCTGTCCCTGTGGCTTCCCTGTCCCGGAGGCCAGCCTGTCCCTGTGGCTTCCCTGTCCCAGATGCCAGCCTGTCCCTGTGGCTTCCCTGTCCCGGAGGCCAGCCTGTCCCTGTGGCTTCCCTGTCCCGGAGGCCAGCCTGTACCTGTGGCTTCCCTGTCCCGGAGGCCAGCCTGTCCCTGTGGCTTCCCTGTCCCGGAGGCCAGCCTGTACCTGTGGCTTCCCTGTCCCGTAGGCCAGCCTGTCCTTGTGGCTTCCCTGTCCAGGAGGCCAGCCTGTCCCTGTGGCTTCCCTGTCCCGGAGGCCAGCCTGTCCCTGTGGCTTCCCTGTCCCGGAGGCCAGCCTGTCCCTGTGGCTTCCCTGTCCCGGAGGCCAGCCTGTACCTGTGGCTTCCCTGTCCCGGAGGCCAGCCTGTCCCTGTGGCTTCCCTGTCCCGGAGGCCAGCCTGTCCCTGTGGCTTCCCTGTCCCGGAGGCCAGCCTGTACCTGTGGCTTCCCTGTCCCGGAGGCCAGCCTGTACCTGTGGCTTCCCTGTCCCGGAGGCCAGCCTGTACCTGTGGCTTCCCTGTCCCGGAGGCCAGCCTGTCCCTGTGGCTTCCCTGTCCCGGAGGCCAGCCTGTACCTGTGGCTTCCCTGTCCCGGAGGCCAGCCTGTACCTGTGGCTTCCCTGTCCCTGAGGCCAGCCTGTACCTGTGGCTTCCCTGTCCAGGAGGCCAGCCTGTCCCTGTGGCTTCCCTGTCCTGGAGGCCAGCCTGTCCTTGTGGCTTCCCTGTCCCGGAGGCCAGCCTGTCCCTGTGGCTTCCCTGTCCCGGAGGCCAGCCTGTACCTGTGGCTTCCCTGTCCCGGAGGCCAGCCTGTCCCTGTGGCTTCCCTGTCCCGGAGGCCAGCCTGTCCCTGTGGCTTCCCTGTCCCGGAGGCCAGCCTGTCCCTGTGGCTTCCCTGTCCCGGAGGCCAGCCTGTCCCTGTAGCTTCCCTGTCCTGGAGGCCAGCCTGTCCCTGTGGCTTCCCTGTCCCGGAGGCCAGCCTGTACCTGTGGCTTCCCTGTCCCGGAGGCCAGCCTGTACCTGTGGCTTCCCTGTCCCTGTGGCTCCCTGTCCCGGAGGCCAGCCTGTCCCTGTGGCTTCCCTGTCCCGGAGGCCAGCCTGTCCCTGTGGCTTCCCTGTCCCGGAGGCCAGCCTGTCCCTGTGGCTTCCCTGTCCCGGAGGCCAGCCTGTCCCTGTGGCTTCCCTGTCCCGGAGGCCAGCCTGTCCCTGTGGCTTCCCTGTCCAGGAGGCCAGCCTGTCCCTGTGGCTTCCCTGTCCCGGAGGCCAGCCTGTCCCTGTGGCTTCCCTGTCCCGGAGGCGTGCCTGTACCTGTGGCTTCCCTGTCCCGGAGGCCAGCCTGTCCCTGTGGCTTCCCTGTCCCGGAGGCCAGCCTGTCCCTGTGGCTTCCCTGTCCCGGAGGCCAGCCTGTCCCTGTGGCTTCCCTGTCCCGGAGGCCAGCCTGTCCCTGTGGCTTCCCTGTCCCGGAGGCCAGCCTGTCCCTGTGGCTTCCCTGTCCCGGAGGCCAGCCTGTCCCTGTGGCTTCCCTGTCCCAGATGCCAGCCTGTCCCTGTGACTTCCCTGTCCCGGAGGCCAGCCTGTCCCGGAGGCTTCCCTGTCCCGGAGGCCAGCCTGTACCTGTGGTTTCCCTGTCCCGGAGGCCAGCCTGTCCCTGTGACTTCCCTGTCCCGGAGGCCAGCCTGTCCCTGTGGCTTCCCTGTCCCGGAGGCCAGCCTGTACCTGTGGCTTCCCTGTCCCGGAGGCCAGCCTGTACCTGTGGCTTCCCTGTCCCTGTGGCTCCCTGTCCCGGAGGCCAGCCTGTCCCTGTGGCTTCCCTGTCCCGGAGGCCAGCCTGTCCCTGTGGCTTCCCTGTCCCTGAGGCCAGCCTGTCCCTGTGACTTCCCTGTCCCGGAGGCCAGCCTGTACCTGTGGCTTCCCTGTCTCGGAGGCCAGCCTGTCCCTGTGGCTTCCCTGTCCCGGAGGCCAGCCTGTCCCTGTGGCTTCCCTGTCCCGGAGGCCAGCCTGTACCTGTGGCTTCCCTGTCCCGGAGGCCAGCCTGTCCCTGTGGCTTCCCTGTCCCGGAGGCCAGCCTGTACCTGTGGCTTCCCTGTCCCGGAGGCCAGCCTGTCCCTGTGGCTTCCCTGTCCCGGAGGCCAGCCTGTACCTGTGGCTTCCCTGTCCAGGAGGCCAGCCTGTCCCTGTGGTTTCCCGGTCCCGGAGGCCAGCCTGTCCCTGTGGCTTCCCTGTCCCGGAGGCCAGCCTGTCCCCGTGACTTCCCTGTCCCGGAGGCTAGCCTGTCCCTGTGGCTTCCCTGTCCCGGAGGCCAGCCTGTCCCTGTGGCTTCCCTGTCCCGGAGGCCAGCCTGTCCCTGTGGCTTCCCTGTCCCAGATGCCAGCCTGTCCCTGTGGCTTCCCTGTCCCGGAGGCCAGCCTGTCCCTGTGGCTTCCCTGTCCCAGATGCCAGCCTGTCCCTGTGACTTCCTTGTCCCGGAGGCCAGCCTGTCCCGGAGGCTTCCCTGTCCCGGAGGCCAGCCTGTACCTGTGGTTTCCCTGTCCCAGATGCCAGCCTGTCCCTGTGACTTCCCTGTCCCGGAGGCCAGCCTGTCCCGGAGGCTTCCCTGTCCCGGAGGCCAGCCTGTACCTGTGGTTTCCCTGTCCCGGAGGCCAGCCTGTCCCTGTGACTTCCCTGTCCCGGAGGCCAGCCTGTCCCTGTGGCTTCCCTGTCCCGGAGGCCAGCCTGTACCTGTGGCTTCCCTGTCCCGGAGGCCAGCCTGTACCTGTGGCTTCCCTGTCCCTGTGGCTCCCTGTCCCGGAGGCCAGCCTGTCCCTGTGGCTTCCCTGTCCCGGAGGCCAGCCTGTCCCTGTGGCTTCCCTGTCCCTGAGGCCAGCCTGTCCCTGTGACTTCCCTGTCCCGGAGGCCAGCCTGTACCTGTGGCTTCCCTGTCCCGGAGGCCAGCCTGTCCCTGTGGCTTCCCTGTCCCGGAGGCCAGCCTGTCCCTGTGGCTTCCCTGTCCCGGAGGCCAGCCTGTACCTGTGGCTTCCCTGTCCCGGAGGCCAGCCTGTCCCTGTGGCTTCCCTGTCCCGGAGGCCAGCCTGTACCTGTGGCTTCCCTGTCCCGGAGGCCAGCCTGTCCCTGTGGCTTCCCTGTCCCGGAGGCCAGCCTGTCCCTGTGGCTTCCCTGTCCCGGAGGCCAGCCTGTCCCTGTGGCTTCCCTGTCCCGGAGGCCAGCCTGTACCTGTGGCTTCCCTGTCCAGGAGGCCAGCCTGTCCCTGTGGTTTCCCTGTCCCGGAGGCCAGCCTGTCCCGGAGGCCAGCCTGTCCCTGTGGCTTCCCTGTCCCGGAGGCCAGCCTGTCCCTGTGACTTCCCTGTCCCAGAGGCCAGCCTGTCCCTGTGGCTTCCCTGTCCCGGAGGCCAGCCTGTCCCTGTGGCTTCCCTGTCCAGGAGGCCAGCCTGTCCCTGTGGTTTCCCTGTCCCGGAGGCCAGCCTGTCCCGGAGGCCAGCCTGTCCCTGTGGCTTCCCTGTCCCGGAGGCCAGCCTGTCCCTGTGACTTCCCTGTCCCAGAGGCCAGCCTGTCCCTGTGGCTTCCCTGTCCCGGAGGCCAGCCTGTCCCTGTGGCTTCCCTGTCCCGGAGGCCAGCCTGTCCCTGTGGCTTCCCTGTCCCAGATGCCAGCCTGTCCCTGTGGCTTCCCTGTCCCGGAGGCCAGCCTGTCCCTGTGGCTTCCCTGTCCTGGAGGCCAGCCTGTCCCTGTTGCTTCCCTGTCCCGGAGGCCAGCCTGTACCTGTGGCTTCCCTGTCCCGGAGGCCAGCCTGTACCTGTGGCTTCCCTGTCCCTGTGGCTTCCCTGTCCCGGAGGCCAGCCTGTCCCTGTGGCTTCCCTGTCCCTGAGGCCAGCCTGTCCCTGTGGCTTCCCTGTCCCGGAGGCCAGCCTGTCCCTGTGACTTCCCTGTCCCTGTGGCTTCCCTGTCCCGGAGGCGTGCCTGTCCCGGAGGCCAGCCTGTCCCTGTGGCTTCCCTGTCCCAGATGCCAGCCTGTCCCTGTGGCTTCCCTGTCCCGGAGGCCAGCCTGTACCTGTGGTTTCCCTGTCCCGGAGGCCAGCCTGTCCCTGTGACTTCCCTGTCCCGGAGGCCAGCCTGTCCCTGTGTCTTCCCTGTCCCGGAGGCCAGCCTGTACCTGTGGCTTCCCTGTCCCGGAGGCCAGCCTGTACCTGTGGCTTCCCTGTCCCTGTGGCTCCCTGTCCCGGAGGCCAGCCTGTCCCTGTGGCTTCCCTGTCCCGGAGGCCAGCCTGTCCCTGTGGCTTCCCTGTCCCTGAGGCCAGTCTGTCCCTGTGACTTCCCTGTCCCGGAGGCCAGCCTGTACCTGTGGCTTCCCTGTCCCGGAGGCCAGCCTGTCCCTGTGGCTTCCCTGTCCCGGAGGCCAGCCTGTCCCTGTGGCTTCCCTGTCCCGGAGGCCAGCCTGTACCTGTGGCTTCCCTGTCCCGGAGGCCAGCCTGTCCCTGTGGCTTCCCTGTCCCGGAGGCCAGCCTGTACCTGTGGCTTCCCTGTCCTGGAGGCCAGCCTGTCCCTGTGGCTTCCCTGTCCCGGAGGCCAGCCTGTCCCTGTGGCTTCCCTGTCCCGGAGGCCAGCCTGTACCTGTGGCTTCCCTGTCCAGGAGGCCAGCCTGTCCCTGTGGTTTCCCTGTCCCGGAGGCCAGCCTGTCCCTGTGGCTTCCCTGTCCCGGAGGCCAGCCTGTCCCTGTGACTTCCCTGTCCCGGAGGCCAGCCTGTCCCTGTGGCTTCCCTGTCCCGGAGGCCAGCCTGTCCCTGTGGCTTCCCTGTCCCGGAGGCCAGCCTGTCCCTGTGGCTTCCCTGTCCCAGATGCCAGCCTGTCCCTGTGGCTTCCCTGTCCCGGAGGCCAGCCTGTCCCTGTGGCTACCCTGTCCCGGAGGCCAGCCTGTACCTGTGGCTTCCCTGTCCCGGAGGCCAGCCTGTCCCTGTGGCTTCCCTGTCCCGGAGGCCAGCCTGTACCTGTGGCTTCCCTGTCCCGTAGGCCAGCCTGTCCTTGTGGCTTCCCTGTCCAGGAGGCCAGCCTGTCCCTGTGGCTTCCCTGTCCCGGAGGCCAGCCTGTCCCTGTGGCTTCCCTGTCCCGGAGGCCAGCCTGTCCCTGTGGCTTCCCTGTCCCGGAGGCCAGCCTGTACCTGTGGCTTCCCTGTCCCGGAGGCCAGCCTGTCCCTGTGGCTTCCCTGTCCCGGAGGCCAGCCTGTCCCTGTGGCTTCCCTGTCCCGGAGGCCAGCCTGTACCTGTGGCTTCCCTGTCCCGGAGGCCAGCCTGTACCTGTGGCTTCCCTGTCCCGGAGGCCAGCCTGTACCTGTGGCTTCCCTGTCCCGGAGGCCAGCCTGTCCCTGTGGCTTCCCTGTCCCGGAGGCCAGCCTGTACCTGTGGCTTCCCTGTCCCGGAGGCCAGCCTGTACCTGTGGCTTCCCTGTCCCTGAGGCCAGCCTGTACCTGTGGCTTCCCTGTCCAGGAGGCCAGCCTGTCCCTGTGGCTTCCCTGTCCTGGAGGCCAGCCTGTCCTTGTGGCTTCCCTGTCCCGGAGGCCAGCCTGTCCCTGTGGCTTCCCTGTCCCGGAGGCCAGCCTGTACCTGTGGCTTCCCTGTCCCGGAGGCCAGCCTGTCCCTGTGGCTTCCCTGTCCCGGAGGCCAGCCTGTCCCTGTGGCTTCCCTGTCCCGGAGGCCAGCCTGTCCCTGTGGCTTCCCTGTCCCGGAGGCCAGCCTGTCCCTGTGGCTTCCCTGTCCTTGAGGCCAGCCTGTCCCTGTGGCTTCCCTGTCCCGGAGGCCAGCCTGTACCTGTGGCTTCCCTGTCCCGGAGGCCAGCCTGTACCTGTGGCTTCCCTGTCCCTGTGGCTCCCTGTCCCGGAGGCCAGCCTGTCCCTGTGGCTTCCCTGTCCCGGAGGCCAGCCTGTCCCTGTGGCTTCCCTGTCCCGGAGGCCAGCCTGTCCCTGTGGCTTCCCTGTCCCGGAGGCCAGCCTGTCCCTGTGGCTTCCCTGTCCCGGAGGCCAGCCTGTCCCTGTGGCTTCCCTGTCCAGGAGGCCAGCCTGTCCCTGTGGCTTCCCTGTCCCGGAGGCCAGCCTGTCCCTGTGGCTTCCCTGTCCCGGAGGCGTGCCTGTACCTGTGGCTTCCCTGTCCCGGAGGCCAGCCTGTCCCTGTGGCTTCCCTGTCCCGGAGGCCAGCCTGTCCCTGTGGCTTCCCTGTCCCGGAGGCCAGCCTGTCCCTGTGGCTTCCCTGTCCCGGAGGCCAGCCTGTCCCTGTGGCTTCCCTGTCCCGGAGGCCAGCCTGTCCCTGTGGCTTCCCTGTCCCGGAGGCCAGCCTGTCCCTGTGGCTTCCCTGTCCCAGATGCCAGCCTGTCCCTGTGACTTCCCTGTCCCGGAGGCCAGCCTGTCCCGGAGGCCAGCCTGTACCTGTGGTTTCCCTGTCCCGGAGGCCAGCCTGTCCCTGTGACTTCCCTGTCCCGGAGGCCAGCCTGTCCCTGTGGCTTCCCTGTCCCGGAGGCCAGCCTGTACCTGTGGCTTCCCTGTCCCGGAGGCCAGCCTGTACCTGTGGCTTCCCTGTCCCTGTGGCTCCCTGTCCCGGAGGCCAGCCTGTCCCTGTGGCTTCCCTGTCCCGGAGGCCAGCCTGTCCCTGTGGCTTCCCTGTCCCTGAGGCCAGCCTGTCCCTGTGACTTCCCTGTCCCGGAGGCCAGCCTGTACCTGTGGCTTCCCTGTCTCGGAGGCCAGCCTGTCCCTGTGGCTTCCCTGTCCCGGAGGCCAGCCTGTCCCTGTGGCTTCCCTGTCCCGGAGGCCAGCCTGTACCTGTGGCTTCCCTGTCCCGGAGGCCAGCCTGTCCCTGTGGCTTCCCTGTCCCGGAGGCCAGCCTGTACCTGTGGCTTCCCTGTCCCGGAGGCCAGCCTGTCCCTGTGGCTTCCCTGTCCCGGAGGCCAGCCTGTACCTGTGGCTTCCCTGTCCAGGAGTACAGCCTGTCCCTGTGGTTTCCCGGTCCCGGAGGCCAGCCTGTCCCTGTGGCTTCCCTGTCCCGGAGGCCAGCCTGTCCCCGTGACTTCCCTGTCCCGGAGGCTAGCCTGTCCCTGTGGCTTCCCTGTCCCGGAGGCCAGCCTGTCCCTGTGGCTTCCCTGTCCCGGAGGCCAGCCTGTCCCTGTGGCTTCCCTGTCCCAGATGCCAGCCTGTCCCTGTGGCTTCCCTGTCCCAGAGGCCAGCCTGTCCCTGTGGCTTCCCTGTCCCAGATGCCAGCCTGTCCCTGTGACTTCCTTGTCCCGGAGGCCAGCCTGTCCCGGAGGCTTCCCTGTCCCGGAGGCCAGCCTGTACCTGTGGTTTCCCTGTCCCAGATGCCAGCCTGTCCCTGTGACTTCCCTGTCCCGGAGGCCAGCCTGTCCCGGAGGCTTCCCTGTCCCGGAGGCCAGCCTGTACCTGTGGTTTCCCTGTCCCGGAGGCCAGCCTGTCCCTGTGACTTCCCTGTCCCGGAGGCCAGCCTGTCCCTGTGGCTTCCCTGTCCCGGAGGCCAGCCTGTACCTGTGGCTTCCCTGTCCCGGAGGCCAGCCTGTACCTGTGGCTTCCCTGTCCCTGTGGCTCCCTGTCCCGGAGGCCAGCCTGTCCCTGTGGCTTCCCTGTCCCGGAGGCCAGCCTGTCCCTGTGGCTTCCCTGTCCCTGAGGCCAGCCTGTCCCTGTGACTTCCCTGTCCCGGAGGCCAGCCTGTACCTGTGGCTTCCCTGTCCCGGAGGCCAGCCTGTCCCTGTGGCTTCCCTGTCCCGGAGGCCAGCCTGTCCCTGTGGCTTCCCTGTCCCGGAGGCCAGCCTGTACCTGTGGCTTCCCTGTCCCGGAGGCCAGCCTGTCCCTGTGGCTTCCCTGTCCCGGAGGCCAGCCTGTACCTGTGGCTTCCCTGTCCCGGAGGCCAGCCTGTCCCTGTGGCTTCCCTGTCCCGGAGGCCAGCCTGTCCCTGTGGCTTCCCTGTCCCGGAGGCCAGCCTGTCCCTGTGGCTTCCCTGTCCCGGAGGCCAGCCTGTCCCTGTGGCTTCCCTGTCCCGGAGGCCAGCCTGTACCTGTGGCTTCCCTGTCCAGGAGGCCAGCCTGTCCCTGTGGTTTCCCTGTCCCGGAGGCCAGCCTGTCCCGGAGGCCAGCCTGTCCCTGTGGCTTCCCTGTCCCGGAGGCCAGCCTGTCCCTGTGACTTCCCTGTCCCAGAGGCCAGCCTGTCCCTGTGGCTTCCCTGTCCCGGAGGCCAGCCTGTCCCTGTGGCTTCCCTGTCCCGGAGGCCAGCCTGTCCCTGTGGCTTCCCTGTCCCAGATGCCAGCCTGTCCCTGTGGCTTCCCTGTCCCGGAGGCCAGCCTGTCCCTGTGGCTTCCCTGTCCCGGAGGCCAGCCTGTACCTGTGGCTTCCCTGTCCCGGAGGCCAGCCTGTCCCTGTGGCTTCCCTGTCCCGGAGGCCAGCCTGTCCCTGTGGCTTCCCTGTCCCGGAGGCCAGCCTGTACCTGTGGCTTCCCTGTCCCGGAGGCCAGCCTGTCCCTGTGGCTTCCCTGTCCCGGAGGCCAGCCTGTCCCTGTGGCTTCCCTGTCCCGGAGGCCAGCCTGTACCTGTGGCTTCCCTGTCCCGGAGGCCAGCCTGTACCTGTGGCTTCCCTGTCCCGGAGGCCAGCCTGTACCTGTGGCTTCCCTGTCCCGGAGGCCAGCCTGTCCCTGTGGCTTCCCTGTCCCGGAGGCCAGCCTGTACCTGTGGCTTCCCTGTCCCGGAGGCCAGCCTGTACCTGTGGCTTCCCTGTCCCTGAGGCCAGCCTGTACCTGTGGCTTCCCTGTCCAGGAGGCCAGCCTGTCCCTGTGGCTTCCCTGTCCTGGAGGCCAGCCTGTCCTTGTGGCTTCCCTGTCCCGGAGGCCAGCCTGTCCCTGTGGCTTCCCTGTCCCAGAGGCCAGCCTGTACCTGTGGCTTCCCTGTCCCGGAGGCCAGCCTGTCCCTGTGGCTTCCCTGTCCCGGAGGCCAGCCTGTCCCTGTGGCTTCCCTGTCCCGGAGGCCAGCCTGTCCCTGTGGCTTCCCTGTCCCGGAGGCCAGCCTGTCCCTGTGGCTTCCCTGTCCTGGAGGCCAGCCTGTCCCTGTGGCTTCCCTGTCCCGGAGGCCAGCCTGTCCCTGTGGCTTCCCTGTTCCGGAGGCCAGCCTGTACCTGTGGCTTCCCTGTCCCGGAGGCCAGCCTGTACCTGTGGCTTCCCTGTCCCTGTGGCTCCCTGTCCCGGAGGCCAGCCTGTCCCTGTGGCTTCCCTGTCCCGGAGGCCAGCCTGTCCCTGTGGCTTCCCTGTCCCGGAGGCCAGCCTGTCCCTGTGGCTTCCCTGTCCCGGAGGCCAGCCTGTCCCTGTGGCTTCCCTGTCCCGGAGGCCAGCCTGTCCCTGTGGCTTCCCTGTCCCGGAGGCCTGCCTGTCCCTGTGGCTTCCCTGTCCCGGAGGCCAGCCTGTCCCTGTGGCTTCCCTGTCCTGGAGGCCAGCCTGTCCCTGTGGCTTCCCTGTCCCGGAGGCCAGCCTGTACCTGTGGCTTCCCTGTCCCGGAGGCCAGCCTGTACCTGTGGCTTCCCTGTCCCTGTGGCTCCCTGTCCCGGAGGCCAGCCTGTCCCTGTGGCTTCCCTGTCCCGGAGGCCAGCCTGTCCCTGTGGCTTCCCTGTCCCGGAGGCCAGCCTGTCCCTGTGGCTTCCCTGTCCCGGAGGCCAGCCTGTCCCTGTGGCTTCCCTGTCCCGGAGGCCAGCCTGTCCCTGTGGCTTCCCTGTCCAGGAGGCCAGCCTGTCCCTGTGGCTTCCCTGTCCCGGAGGCCAGCCTGTCCCTGTGGCTTCCCTGTCCCGGAGGCGTGCCTGTACCTGTGGCTTCCCTGTCCCGGAGGCCAGCCTGTCCCTGTGGCTTCCCTGTCCCGGAGGCCAGCCTGTCCCTGTGGCTTCCCTGTCCCGGAGGCCAGCCTGTCCCTGTGGCTTCCCTGTCCCGGAGGCCAGCCTGTCCCTGTGGCTTCCCTGTCCCGGAGGCCAGCCTGTCCCTGTGGCTTCCCTGTCCCGGAGGCCAGCCTGTCCCTGTGGCTTCCCTGTCCCAGATGCCAGCCTGTCCCTGTGACTTCCCTGTCCCGGAGGCCAGCCTGTCCCGGAGGCTTCCCTGTCCCGGAGGCCAGCCTGTACCTGTGGTTTCCCTGTCCCGGAGGCCAGCCTGTCCCTGTGACTTCCCTGTCCCGGAGGCCAGCCTGTCCCTGTGGCTTCCCTGTCCCGGAGGCCAGCCTGTACCTGTGGCTTCCCTGTCCCGGAGGCCAGCCTGTACCTGTGGCTTCCCTGTCCCTGTGGCTCCCTGTCCCGGAGGCCAGCCTGTCCCTGTGGCTTCCCTGTCCCGGAGGCCAGCCTGTCCCTGTGGCTTCCCTGTCCCTGAGGCCAGCCTGTCCCTGTGACTTCCCTGTCCCGGAGGCCAGCCTGTACCTGTGGCTTCCCTGTCTCGGAGGCCAGCCTGTCCCTGTGGCTTCCCTGTCCCGGAGGCCAGCCTGTCCCTGTGGCTTCCCTGTCCCGGAGGCCAGCCTGTACCTGTGGCTTCCCTGTCCCGGAGGCCAGCCTGTCCCTGTGGCTTCCCTGTCCCGGAGGCCAGCCTGTACCTGTGGCTTCCCTGTCCCGGAGGCCAGCCTGTCCCTGTGGCTTCCCTGTCCCGGAGGCCAGCCTGTACCTGTGGCTTCCCTGTCCAGGAGGCCAGCCTGTCCCTGTGGTTTCCCGGTCCCGGAGGCCAGCCTGTCCCTGTGGCTTCCCTGTCCCGGAGGCCAGCCTGTCCCCGTGACTTCCCTGTCCCGGAGGCTAGCCTGTCCCTGTGGCTTCCCTGTCCCGGAGGCCAGCCTGTCCCTGTGGCTTCCCTGTCCCGGAGGCCAGCCTGTCCCTGTGGCTTCCCTGTCCTAGATGCCAGCCTGTCCCTGTGGCTTCCCTGTCCCGGAGGCCAGCCTGTCCCTGTGGCTTCCCTGTCCCAGATGCCAGCCTGTCCCTGTGACTTCCTTGTCCCGGAGGCCAGCCTGTCCCGGAGGCTTCCCTGTCCCGGAGGCCAGCCTGTACCTGTGGTTTCCCTGTCCCAGATGCCAGCCTGTCCCTGTGACTTCCCTGTCCCGGAGGCCAGCCTGTCCCGGAGGCTTCCCTGTCCCGGAGGCCAGCCTGTACCTGTGGTTTCCCTGTCCCGGAGGCCAGCCTGTCCCTGTGACTTCCCTGTCCCGGAGGCCAGCCTGTCCCTGTGGCTTCCCTTTCCCGGAGGCCAGCCTGTACCTGTGGCTTCCCTGTCCCGGAGGCCAGCCTGTCCCTGTGGCTTCCCTGTCCCGGAGGCCAGCCTGTACCTGTGGCTTCCCTGTCCCGGAGGCCAGCCTGTCCCTGTGGCTTCCCTGTCCCGGAGGCCAGCCTGTACCTGTGGCTTCCCTGTCCCGTAGGCCAGCCTGTCCTTGTGGCTTCCCTGTCCAGGAGGCCAGCCTGTCCCTGTGGCTTCCCTGTCCCGGAGGCCAGCCTGTCCCTGTGGCTTCCCTGTCCCGGAGGCCAGCCTGTCCCTGTGGCTTCCCTGTCCCGGAGGCCAGCCTGTACCTGTGGCTTCCCTGTCCCGGAGGCCAGCCTGTCCCTGTGGCTTCCCTGTCCCGGAGGCCAGCCTGTCCCTGTGGCTTCCCTGTCCCGGAGGCCAGCCTGTACCTGTGGCTTCCCTGTCCCGGAGGCCAGCCTGTACCTGTGGCTTCCCTGTCCCGGAGGCCAGCCTGTACCTGTGGCTTCCCTGTCCCGGAGGCCAGCCTGTCCCTGTGGCTTCCCTGTCCCGGAGGCCAGCCTGTACCTGTGGCTTCCCTGTCCCGGAGGCCAGCCTGTACCTGTGGCTTCCCTGTCCCTGAGGCCAGCCTGTACCTGTGGCTTCCCTGTCCAGGAGGCCAGCCTGTCCCTGTGGCTTCCCTGTCCTGGAGGCCAGCCTGTCCTTGTGGCTTCCCTGTCCCGGAGGCCAGCCTGTCCCTGTGGCTTCCCTGTCCCAGAGGCCAGCCTGTACCTGTGGCTTCCCTGTCCCGGAGGCCAGCCTGTCCCTGTGGCTTCCCTGTCCCGGAGGCCAGCCTGTCCCTGTGGCTTCCCTGTCCCGGAGGCCAGCCTGTCCCTGTGGCTTCCCTGTCCCGGAGGCCAGCCTGTCCCTGTGGCTTCCCTGTCCTGGAGGCCAGCCTGTCCCTGTGGCTTCCCTGTCCCGGAGGCCAGCCTGTCCCTGTGGCTTCCCTGTTCCGGAGGCCAGCCTGTACCTGTGGCTTCCCTGTCCCGGAGGCCAGCCTGTACCTGTGGCTTCCCTGTCCCTGTGGCTCCCTGTCCCGGAGGCCAGCCTGTCCCTGTGGCTTCCCTGTCCCGGAGGCCAGCCTGTCCCTGTGGCTTCCCTGTCCCGGAGGCCAGCCTGTCCCTGTGGCTTCCCTGTCCCGGAGGCCAGCCTGTCCCTGTGGCTTCCCTGTCCCGGAGGCCAGCCTGTCCCTGTGGCTTCCCTGTCCAGGAGGCCAGCCTGTCCCTGTGGCTTCCCTATCCCGGAGGCCAGCCTGTCCCTGTGGCTTCCCTGTCCCGGAGGCGTGCCTGTACCTGTGGCTTCCCTGTCCCGGAGGCCAGCCTGTCCCTGTGGCTTCCCTGTCCCGGAGGCCAGCCTGTCCCTGTGGCTTCCCTGTCCCGGAGGCCAGCCTGTCCCTGTGGCTTCCCTGTCCCGGAGGCCAGCCTGTCCCTGTGGCTTCCCTGTCCCAGAGGCCAGCCTGTCCCTGTGGCTTCCCTGTCCCGGAGGCCAGCCTGTCCCTGTGGCTTCCCTGTCCCGGAGGCCAGCCTGTCCCTGTGGCTTCCCTGTCCAGGAGGCCAGCCTGTCCCTGTGGCTTCCCTGTCCCGGAGGCCAGCCTGTACCTGTGGCTTCCCTGTCCCGGAGGCCAGCCTGTCCCTGTGGCTTCCCTGTCCCGGAGGCCAGCCTGTCCCTGTGACTTCCCTGTCCCGGAGGCCAGCCTGTCCCGGAGGCTTCCCTGTCCCGGAGGCCAGCCTGTCCCTGTGGCTTCCCTGTCCCGGAGGCCAGCCTGTCCCTGTGGCTTCCCTGTCCCGGAGGCCAGCCTGTACCTGTGGTTTCCCTGTCCCGGAGGCCAGCCTGTACCTGTGGCTTCCCTGTCCCGGAGGCCAGCCTGTACCTGTGGCTTCCCTGTCCCGGAGGCCAGCCTGTCCCTGTGGCTTCCCTGTCCCGGAGGCCAGCCTGTACCTGTGGCTTCCCTGTCCCGGAGGCCAGCCTGTACCTGTGGCTTCCCTGTCCCTGTGGCTCCCTGTCCCGGAGGCCAGCCTGTCCCTGTGGCTTCCCTGTCCCGGAGGCCAGCCTGTCCCTGTGGCTTCCCTGTCCCGGAGGCCAGCCTGTCCCTGTGGCTTCCCTGTCCCGGAGGCCAGCCTGTCCCTGTGGCTTCCCTGTCCCGGAGGCCAGCCTGTCCCTGTGGCTTCCCTGTCCCGGAGGCCAGCCTGTCCCTGTGGCTTCCCTGTCCCGGAGGCCAGCCTGTCCCTGTGGCTTCCCTGTCCTGGAGGCCAGCCTGTCCCTGTGGCTTCCCTGTCCCGGAGGCCAGCCTGTACCTGTGGCTTCCCTGTCCCGGAGGCCAGCCTGTACCTGTGGCTTCCCTGTCCCTGTGGCTCCCTGTCCCGGAGGCCAGCCTGTCCCTGTGGCTTCCCTGTCCCGGAGGCCAGCCTGTCCCTGTGGCTTCCCTGTCCCGGAGGCCAGCCTGTCCCTGTGGCTTCCCTGTCCCGGAGGCCAGCCTGTCCCTGTGGCTTCCCTGTCCCGGAGGCCAGCCTGTCCCTGTGGCTTCCCTGTCCAGGAGGCCAGCCTGTCCCTGTGGCTTCCCTGTCCCGGAGGCCAGCCTGTCCCTGTGGCTTCCCTGTCCCGGAGGCGTGCCTGTACCTGTGGCTTCCCTGTCCCGGAGGCCAGCCTGTCCCTGTGGCTTCCCTGTCCCGGAGGCCAGCCTGTCCCTGTGGCTTCCCTGTCCCGGAGGCCAGCCTGTCCCTGTGGCTTCCCTGTCCCGGAGGCCAGCCTGTCCCTGTGGCTTCCCTGTCCCGGAGGCCAGCCTGTCCCTGTGGCTTCCCTGTCCCGGAGGCCAGCCTGTCCCTGTGGCTTCCCTGTCCCAGATGCCAGCCTGTCCCTGTGACTTCCCTGTCCCGGAGGCCAGCCTGTCCCGGAGGCTTCCCTGTCCCGGAGGCCAGCCTGTACCTGTGGTTTCCCTGTCCCGGAGGCCAGCCTGTCCCTGTGACTTCCCTGTCCCGGAGGCCAGCCTGTCCCTGTGGCTTCCCTGTCCCGGAGGCCAGCCTGTACCTGTGGCTTCCCTGTCCCGGAGGCCAGCCTGTACCTGTGGCTTCCCTGTCCCTGTGGCTCCCTGTCCCGGAGGCCAGCCTGTCCCTGTGGCTTCCCTGTCCCGGAGGCCAGCCTGTCCCTGTGGCTTCCCTGTCCCTGAGGCCAGCCTGTCCCTGTGACTTCCCTGTCCCGGAGGCCAGCCTGTACCTGTGGCTTCCCTGTCTCGGAGGCCAGCCTGTCCCTGTGGCTTCCCTGTCCCGGAGGCCAGCCTGTCCCTGTGGCTTCCCTGTCCCGGAGGCCAGCCTGTACCTGTGGCTTCCCTGTCCCGGAGGCCAGCCTGTCCCTGTGGCTTCCCTGTCCCGGAGGCCAGCCTGTACCTGTGGCTTCCCTGTCCCGGAGGCCAGCCTGTCCCTGTGGCTTCCCTGTCCCGGAGGCCAGCCTGTACCTGTGGCTTCCCTGTCCAGGAGGCCAGCCTGTCCCTGTGGTTTCCCGGTCCCGGAGGCCAGCCTGTCCCTGTGGCTTCCCTGTCCCGGAGGCCAGCCTGTCCCCGTGACTTCCCTGTCCCGGAGGCTAGCCTGTCCCTGTGGCTTCCCTGTCCCGGAGGCCAGCCTGTCCCTGTGGCTTCCCTGTCCCGGAGGCCAGCCTGTCCCTGTGGCTTCCCTGTCCTAGATGCCAGCCTGTCCCTGTGGCTTCCCTGTCCCGGAGGCCAGCCTGTCCCTGTGGCTTCCCTGTCCCAGATGCCAGCCTGTCCCTGTGACTTCCTTGTCCCGGAGGCCAGCCTGTCCCGGAGGCTTCCCTGTCCCGGAGGCCAGCCTGTACCTGTGGTTTCCCTGTCCCAGATGCCAGCCTGTCCCTGTGACTTCCTTGTCCCGGAGGCCAGCCTGTCCCGGAGGCTTCCCTGTCCCGGAGGCCAGCCTGTACCTGTGGTTTCCCTGTCCCAGATGCCAGCCTGTCCCTGTGACTTCCCTGTCCCGGAGGCCAGCCTGTCCCGGAGGCTTCCCTGTACCTGTGGTTTCCCTGTCCCGGAGGCCAGCCTGTCCCTGTGACTTCCCTGTCCCGGAGGCCAGCCTGTCCCTGTGGCTTCCCTGTCCCGGAGGCCAGCCTGTCCCTGTGGCTTCCCTGTCCCGGAGGCCAGCCTGTACCTGTGGCTTCCCTGTCCCGGAGGCCAGCCTGTCCCTGTGGCTTCCCTGTCCCGGAGGCCAGCCTGTCCCTGTGGCTTCCCTGTCCCGGAGGCCAGCCTGTACCTGTGGCTTCCCTGTCCCGGAGGCCAGCCTGTACCTGTGGCTTCCCTGTCCCGGAGGCCAGCCTGTACCTGTGGCTTCCCTGTCCCGGAGGCCAGCCTGTCCCTGTGGCTTCCCTGTCCCGGAGGCCAGCCTGTACCTGTGGCTTCCCTGTCCCGGAGGCCAGCCTGTACCTGTGGCTTCCCTGTCCCTGAGGCCAGCCTGTACCTGTGGCTTCCCTGTCCAGGAGGCCAGCCTGTCCCTGTGGCTTCCCTGTCCTGGAGGCCAGCCTGTCCTTGTGGCTTCCCTGTCCCGGAGGCCAGCCTGTCCCTGTGGCTTCCCTGTCCCAGAGGCCAGCCTGTACCTGTGGCTTCCCTGTCCCGGAGGCCAGCCTGTCCCTGTGGCTTCCCTGTCCCGGAGGCCAGCCTGTCCCTGTGGCTTCCCTGTCCCGGAGGCCAGCCTGTCCCTGTGGCTTCCCTGTCCCGGAGGCCAGCCTGTCCCTGTGGCTTCCCTGTCCTGGAGGCCAGCCTGTCCCTGTGGCTTCCCTGTCCCGGAGGCCAGCCTGTCCCTGTGGCTTCCCTGTTCCGGAGGCCAGCCTGTACCTGTGGCTTCCCTGTCCCGGAGGCCAGCCTGTACCTGTGGCTTCCCTGTCCCTGTGGCTCCCTGTCCCGGAGGCCAGCCTGTCCCTGTGGCTTCCCTGTCCCGGAGGCCAGCCTGTCCCTGTGGCTTCCCTGTCCCGGAGGCCAGCCTGTCCCTGTGGCTTCCCTGTCCCGGAGGCCAGCCTGTCCCTGTGGCTTCCCTGTCCCGGAGGCCAGCCTGTCCCTGTGGCTTCCCTGTCCAGGAGGCCAGCCTGTCCCTGTGGCTTCCCTATCCCGGAGGCCAGCCTGTCCCTGTGGCTTCCCTGTCCCGGAGGCGTGCCTGTACCTGTGGCTTCCCTGTCCCGGAGGCCAGCCTGTCCCTGTGGCTTCCCTGTCCCGGAGGCCAGCCTGTCCCTGTGGCTTCCCTGTCCCGGAGGCCAGCCTGTCCCTGTGGCTTCCCTGTCCCGGAGGCCAGCCTGTCCCTGTGGCTTCCCTGTCCCAGAGGCCAGCCTGTCCCTGTGGCTTCCCTGTCCCGGAGGCCAGCCTGTCCCTGTGGCTTCCCTGTCCCGGAGGCCAGCCTGTCCCTGTGGCTTCCCTGTCCAGGAGGCCAGCCTGTCCCTGTGGCTTCCCTGTCCCGGAGGCCAGCCTGTACCTGTGGCTTCCCTGTCCCGGAGGCCAGCCTGTCCCTGTGGCTTCCCTGTCCCGGAGGCCAGCCTGTCCCTGTGACTTCCCTGTCCCGGAGGCCAGCCTGTCCCGGAGGCTTCCCTGTCCCGGAGGCCAGCCTGTCCCTGTGGCTTCCCTGTCCCGGAGGCCAGCCTGTCCCTGTGGCTTCCCTGTCCCGGAGGCCAGCCTGTACCTGTGGTTTCCCTGTCCCGGAGGCCAGCCTGTACCTGTGGCTTCCCTGTCCCGGAGGCCAGCCTGTACCTGTGGCTTCCCTGTCCCGGAGGCCAGCCTGTCCCTGTGGCTTCCCTGTCCCTGAGGCCAGCCTGTACCTGTGGCTTCCCTGTCCCGGAGGCCAGCCTGTACCTGTGGCTTCCCTGTCCCGGAGGCCAGCCTGTCCCTGTGGCTTCCCTGTCCCGGAGGCCAGCCTGTACCTGTGGCTTCCCTGTCCAGGAGGCCAGCCTGTCCCTGTGGTTTCCCGGTCCCGGAGGCCAGCCTGTCCCTGTGGCTTCCCTGTCCCGGAGGCCAGCCTGTCCCCGTGACTTCCCTGTCCCGGAGGCTAGCCTGTCCCTGTGGCTTCCCTGTCCCGGAGGCCAGCCTGTCCCTGTGGCTTCCCTGTCCCGGAGGCCAGCCTGTCCCTGTGGCTTCCCTGTCCTAGATGCCAGCCTGTCCCTGTGGCTTCCCTGTCCCGGAGGCCAGCCTGTCCCTGTGGCTTCCCTGTCCCAGATGCCAGCCTGTCCCTGTGACTTCCTTGTCCCGGAGGCCAGCCTGTCCCGGAGGCTTCCCTGTCCCGGAGGCCAGCCTGTACCTGTGGTTTCCCTGTCCCAGATGCCAGCCTGTCCCTGTGACTTCCCTGTCCCGGAGGCCAGCCTGTCCCGGAGGCTTCCCTGTCCCGGAGGCCAGCCTGTACCTGTGGTTTCCCTGTCCCGGAGGCCAGCCTGTCCCTGTGACTTCCCTGTCCCGGAGGCCAGCCTGTCCCTGTGGCTTCCCTGTCCCGGAGGCCAGCCTGTACCTGTGGCTTCCCTGTCCCGGAGGCCAGCCTGTCCCTGTGGCTTCCCTGTCCCGGAGGCCAGCCTGTACCTGTGGCTTCCCTGTCCCGGAGGCCAGCCTGTCCCTGTGGCTTCCCTGTCCCGGAGGCCAGCCTGTACCTGTGGCTTCCCTGTCCCGTAGGCCAGCCTGTCCTTGTGGCTTCCCTGTCCAGGAGGCCAGCCTGTCCCTGTGGCTTCCCTGTCCCGGAGGCCAGCCTGTCCCTGTGGCTTCCCTGTCCCGGAGGCCAGCCTGTCCCTGTGGCTTCCCTGTCCCGGAGGCCAGCCTGTACCTGTGGCTTCCCTGTCCCGGAGGCCAGCCTGTCCCTGTGGCTTCCCTGTCCCGGAGGCCAGCCTGTCCCTGTGGCTTCCCTGTCCCGGAGGCCAGCCTGTACCTGTGGCTTCCCTGTCCCGGAGGCCAGCCTGTACCTGTGGCTTCCCTGTCCCGGAGGCCAGCCTGTCCCTGTGGCTTCCCTGTCCCGGAGGCCAGCCTGTACCTGTGGCTTCCCTGTCCCGGAGGCCAGCCTGTACCTGTGGCTTCCCTGTCCCTGAGGCCAGCCTGTACCTGTGGCTTCCCTGTCCAGGAGGCCAGCCTGTCCCTGTGGCTTCCCTGTCCTGGAGGCCAGCCTGTCCTTGTGGCTTCCCTGTCCCGGAGGCCAGCCTGTCCCTGTGGCTTCCCTGTCCCAGAGGCCAGCCTGTACCTGTGGCTTCCCTGTCCCGGAGGCCAGCCTGTCCCTGTGGCTTCCCTGTCCCGGAGGCCAGCCTGTCCCTGTGGCTTCCCTGTCCCGGAGGCCAGCCTGTCCCTGTGGCTTCCCTGTCCCGGAGGCCAGCCTGTCCCTGTGGCTTCCCTGTCCTGGAGGCCAGCCTGTCCCTGTGGCTTCCCTGTCCCGGAGGCCAGCCTGTCCCTGTGGCTTCCCTGTTCCGGAGGCCAGCCTGTACCTGTGGCTTCCCTGTCCCGGAGGCCAGCCTGTACCTGTGGCTTCCCTGTCCCTGTGGCTCCCTGTCCCGGAGGCCAGCCTGTCCCTGTGGCTTCCCTGTCCAGGAGGCCAGCCTGTCCCTGTGGCTTCCCTATCCCGGAGGCCAGCCTGTCCCTGTGGCTTCCCTGTCCCGGAGGCGTGCCTGTACCTGTGGCTTCCCTGTCCCGGAGGCCAGCCTGTCCCTGTGGCTTCCCTGTCCCGGAGGCCAGCCTGTCCCTGTGGCTTCCCTGTCCCGGAGGCCAGCCTGTCCCTGTGGCTTCCCTGTCCCGGAGGCCAGCCTGTCCCTGTGGCTTCCCTGTCCCAGAGGCCAGCCTGTCCCTGTGGCTTCCCTGTCCCGGAGGCCAGCCTGTCCCTGTGGCTTCCCTGTCCCGGAGGCCAGCCTGTCCCTGTGGCTTCCCTGTCCAGGAGGCCAGCCTGTCCCTGTGGCTTCCCTGTCCCGGAGGCCAGCCTGTACCTGTGGCTTCCCTGTCCCGGAGGCCAGCCTGTCCCTGTGGCTTCCCTGTCCCGGAGGCCAGCCTGTCCCTGTGGCTTCCCTGTCCCGGAGGCCAGCCTGTACCTGTGGTTTCCCTGTCCCGGAGGCCAGCCTGTACCTGTGGCTTCCCTGTCCCGGAGGCCAGCCTGTACCTGTGGCTTCCCTGTCCCGGAGGCCAGCCTGTCCCTGTGGCTTCCCTGTCCCGGAGGCCAGCCTGTCCCTGTGGCTTCCCTGTCCCGGAGGCCAGCCTGTCCCTGTGACTTCCCTGTCCCGGAGGCCAGCCTGTCCCGGAGGCTTCCCTGTCCCGGAGGCCAGCCTGTCCCTGTGGCTTCCCTGTCCCGGAGGCCAGCCTGTCCCTGTGGCTTCCCTGTCCCGGAGGCCAGCCTGTCCCTGTGGCTTCCCTGTCCCGGAGGCCAGCCTGTCCCTGTGGCTTCCCTGTCCCGGAGGCCAGCCTGTCCCTGTGGCTTCCCTGTCCCGGAGGCCAGCCTGTCCCTGTGGCTTCCCTGTCCCGGAGGCCAGCCTGTCCCTGTGGTTTCCCTGTCCCGGAGGCCAGCCTGTCCCTGTGGCTTCCCTGTCCCGGAGGCCAGCCTGTCCCTGTGGCTTCCTTGTCCCGGAGGCCAGCCTGTTGGACAAGGACAGTTTTTATATATTGTGTGCCCGCTCTCCCTCAGGACATTGCTACACCCCATAACGGATTGTTTCCACAACCGGGAAACAGAGGGACGATTGCGGCAACCCCGGTACCACCTCCTGGTAACCTTCTCGGTGGGGAGAAATCCAATCCCTTCCCAGGTTAGAGGTGTCACAAAGTGGATAATTGTGTGTTTTGTGTACGTTTGTATGCTTGTGATGGGATTCTGGGAATGATTATATGAAGGAATAGGATGGGATTCTGGGAATGATTATAGGAAGGAATAGGATGGGATTCTGGGAATGAATATATGAAGGAATAGGATGTGATTCTGGGAATGATTATATGAAGGAATAGGATGGGATTCTGGGAATGATTATATGAAGGAATAGGATGTGATTCTGGGAATGATTATATGAAGGAATAGGATGGGATTCTGTGAATGATTATATGAAGGAATAGGATGGGATTCTGGGAATGAGTATAGGAAGGAATAGGATGTGATTCTGGGAATGATTATATGAAGGAATAGGATGGGATTCTGTGAATGATTATATGAAGGAATAGGATGGGATTCTGGGAATGAGTATAGGAAGGAATAGGATGTGATTCTGTGAATGATTATATGAAGGAATAGGATGGGATTCTGGGAATGAGTATAGGAAGGAATAGGATGTGATTCTGGGAATGATTATATGAAGGAATAGGATGGGATTCTGTGAATGATTATATGAAGGAATAGGATGGGATTCTGGGAATGAGTATAGGAAGGAATAGGATGGGATTCTGTGAATGATTATATGAAGGAATAGGATGGGATTCTGGGAATGAGTATAGGAAGGAATAGGATGGGATTCTGGGAATGAATATATGAAGGAATAGGATGTGATTCTGGGAATGATTATATGAAGGAATAGGATGGGATTCTGGGAATGATTATATGAAGGAATAGGATGTGATTCTGGGAATGATTATATGAAGGAATAGGATGGGATTCTGGGAATGATTATATGAAGGAATAGGATGGGATTCTGGGAATGAGTATAGGAAGGAATAGGATGGGATTCTGGGAATGATTATATGAAGGAATAGGATGGGATTCTGGGAATGATTATATGAAGGAATAAGATGTGATTCTGGGAATGATTATATGAAGGAATAGGATGTGATTCTGGGAATGATTATATGAAGGAATAGGATGGGATTCTGGGAATGATTATAGGAAGGAATAGGATGGGATTCTGGGAATGATTATATGAAGGAATAGGATGGGATTCTGGGAATGAGTATAGGAAGGAATAGGATGGAATTCTGGGAATGATTATATGAAGGAATAGGATGGGATTCTGGGAATGATTATATGAAGTAATAGGATGGGATTCTGGGAATGATTATATGAAGGAATAGGATGGGATTCTGGGAATGATTACATGAAGGAATAGGATGGGATTCTGGGAATGATTATATGAAGGAATAGGATGGGATTCTGGGAATGATTATATGAAGGAATAGGATGTGATGGATTTTGGGAATGATTATATGAAGGAATAGGATGGGATTCTGGGAATGATTATATGAAGGAATAGGACGGGATTCTGGGAATGATTATATAAAGGAATAGGATGGGATTCTGGGAATGATTATATGAAGGAATAGGATGAGATTCTGGGAATGATTATATGAAGGAATAGGATGTGATGGATTTTGGGAATGATTATATGAAGGAATAGGATGGGATTCTGGGAATGATTATATGAAGGAATAGGATGGGATTCTGGGAATGATTATATGAAGGAATAGGATGGGATTCTGGGAATGATTATATGAAGGAATAGGATGGGATTCTGGGAATGAATATATGAAGGAATAGGATGGGATTCTGGGAATGATTATATGAAGGAATAGGATGGGATTCTGGGAATGATTATATGAAGGAATAGGATGGGATTCTGGGAATGATTATATGAAGGAATAGGATGGGATTCTGGGAATGATTATAGGAAGGAATAGGATGGGATTCTGGGAATGATTATATAAAGGAATAGGATGGGATTCTGGGAATGAATATATGAAGGAATAGGATGGGATTCTGGGAATGATTATATGAAGGAATAGGATGGGATTCTGGGAATGATTATATAAAGGAATAGGATGGGATTCTGGGAATGATTATATGAAGGAATAGGATGAGATTCTGGGAATGATTATATGAAGGAATAGGATGTGATGGATTTTGGGAATGATTATATGAAGGAATAGGATGGGATTCTGGGAATGATTATATGAAGGAATAGGATGGGATTCTGGGAATGATTATATGAAGGAATAGGATGGGATTCTGGGAATGATTATATGAAGGAATAGGATGGGATTCTGGGAATGATTATATGAAGGAATCGGATGGGATTCTGGGAATGATTATATGAAGGAATAGGATGGGATTCTGGGGAATGATTAGATGAAGGAATAGGATGGGATTCTGGGAATGATTATATGAAGGAATAGGATGGGATTCTGGGAATGATTATATGAAGGAATAGGATGGGATTCTGGGAATGATTATATGAAGGAATAGGATGGGATTCTGGGAATGATTATATGAAGAAATAGGATGGGATTCTGGGAATGATTATATGAAGGAATAGGATGTGATGGGATTCTGGGAATGATTATATGAAGGAATAGGATGTGATGGGATTCTGGGAATGATTATATGAAGGAATAGGATGGGATTCTGGGAATGATTATATGAAGGAATAGGATGGGATTCTGGGAATGATTATATGAAGGAATAGGATGGGATTCTGGGAATGATTATATGAAGGAATAGGATGTGATTCTGGGAATGATTATATGAAGGAATAGGATGGGATTCTGGGAATGATTATATAAAGGAATAGGATGGGATTCTGGGAATGATTATATGAAGGAATAGGATGAGATTCTGGGAATGATTATATGAAGGAATAGGATGTGATGGATTTTGGGAATGATTATATGAAGGAATAGGATGGGATTCTGGGAATGATTATATGAAGGAATAGGATGGGATTCTGGGAATGATTATATGAAGGAATAGGATGGGATTCTGGGAATGATTATATGAAGGAATAGGATGGGATTCTGGGAATGATTATATGAAGGAATAGGATGGGATTCTGGGAATGATTATATGAAGGAATAGGATGGGATTCTGGGAATGATTATATGAAGGAATAGGATGGGATTCTGGGAATGATTATATGAAGGAATAGGATGGGATTCTGGGAATGAATATATGAAGGAATAGGATGGGATTCTGGGAATGATTATATGAAGGAATAGGATAGGATTCTGGGAATGATTATATGAAGGAATAGGATGGGATTCTGGGAATGATTATATGAAGGAATAGGATGTGATAGATTTTGGGAATGATTATATGAAGGAATAGGATGGGATTCTGGGAATGATTATATGAAGGAATAGGATGGGATTCTGGGAATGATTATATGAAGGAATAGGATGGGATTCTGGGAATGATTATATGAAGGAATAGGATGGGATTCTGGGAATGATTATATGAAGGAATAGGACGGGATTCTGGGAATGATTATATGAAGGAATAGGATGGGATGGGATTCTGGGAATGATTATATGAAGGAATAGGATGGGATTCTGGGAATGATTATATGAAGGAATAGGATGGGATTCTGGGAATGATTATATGAAGGAATAGGATGGGATTCTGGGAATGATTATATAAAGGAATAGGATGGGATTCTGGGAATGATTATATGAAGGAATAGGATGTGATGGATTTTGGGAATGATTATATGAAGGAATAGGATGGGATTCTGGGAATGATTATATGAAGGAATAGGATGGGATTCTGGGAATGATTATATGAAGGAATAGGATGGGATTCTGGGAATGATTATATGAAGGAATAGGATGGGATTCTGGGAATGAATATATGAAGGAATAGGATGGGATTCTGGGAATGATTATATGAAGGAATAGGATGGGATTCTGGGAATGATTATATGAAGGAATAGGATGGGATTCTGGGAATGATTATATGAAGGAATCGGATGGGATTCTGGGAATGATTATATGAAGGAATAGGATGGGATTCTGGGAATGATTATATGAAGGAATAGGATGGGATTCTGGGAATGATTATATGAAGGAATAGGATGGGATTCTGGGAATGATTATATGAAGGAATAGGATGGGATTCTGGGAATGATTATATGAAGGAATAGGATGGTATTCTGGGAATGATTATATGAAGGAATAGGATGGGATTCTGGGAATGATTATATGAAGGAATAGGATGGGATTCTGGGAATGATTATATTAAGGAATAGGATGGGATTCTGGGAATGATTATATGAAGGAATAGGACGTGACGGGGGAGAATTAACAAGCTTAGTATAAACAAACATGGAGCGGTTATTCCAACCTCTCCCTACAAAAGGAGCAAAAAAAGAACGATATCCGCTGGATGTCAGAAGAGCAGATAAAGGGTTAACAGCCTCCATAAAAAACTAACATTTCAGGGAATCTTTTACAATCTTTATGTAATCTCTTGAGACATGAGTGGAAGCTCTTTGGCTGAGTCGCTGGTGGTCGCGTCCCGTAGACAATGTACAGCCCAGTCGGCGGTTGTGCGTGCGCACAAAGCGTGATCGCCTTTGCCAAAAGACAAGATGTTTATCTTGTGGCGCGTTGGCCACATCACGGCGGAGATTCAGCCAATGAGGGCGAACCAGCCGCGTGACATCATGCCCCCCCCCCCCCCCCCCCCCCCCCCCCCCCGGTCGCGATCTCCTGCGCTTCACCACAGACACGTAGCCTTATATACGCAGCGAACGGCTGATGGAGATTATGTATTTGAGTAACGATTGCAGCATTATTACTTAACGAGATAAGTGTCGGAGAAATAATTTCCAGGTGGGGTTAGAATTACAGACGTTTAGAAAATGGAAACAAATTCATTTTTACACTGGAAGCAAATGAATGAAAATATATTTATTTTTGAGGGTGTTTGTATCCAATTACACTGCCGTGTAAAATCCTTTTTATGCCCATTATATGGGTCTTATTTTACTGTTAAACAACGTATGCAATAAAGAAAAAAGTAAAATCCGGTGAGACAGACGAGTACAGGAAACGGCAAAAATGTAAACTTGTGTACTGCAACTTACTGAGAAATGAAAACGGTTAGTGAAGTATTACACACACACACACACACACACACACACACACACACACACACACACAAACACACACACACACACACACACACACACACACACACACACACACACACACACACACACACAAATATCCTCGGGCACTAACAACAACTGCAGTGAGGACCCGCCCACCTCCCCCCACCGGCGGACACCAGCCACCGCCGTCCAGTCTCCGCGCTCCCATCGGTCCAGAAGGCGCCTCTCTTCTGTCTGGGCGCTCTGACCGGTCGGTCCCGGGCGTGGGGGGCGGAGCATGCAGCGCAGGCCGCCGAGCGCACGGCGAACCGGAGCTGGCCGGCGTCGGGAGGACGCTGAGGCTCCCGATGAGCGGGAGCAGACGAAGCGTGCGCGCACCGCCAGGCCGCAGGACGACGGAGCAGACGTGCAACGCGCATGTGACAAGGGGGCACCGGGGAAAGGGGGGCAGAGTCCAGGGGGGACCGACACAGGGGGCAGTGGGGGGTGACACCCGAGGGCCATGGGGGTGCGCTACCCAGGGGGGGGAGAGGGACACAGAGGACACGGGGCGAAGAGAGCGGGCGAGGCCACAGAAGCAAGCAAGCCAATGACAGGCGTGCGGGGGCGGGGGCGGGCCACGGAGCAATCTGATTGGCCAGAGGCTGAGTGACAGACCGACGGACCAATCAGATTGCCCTTAAGAACAGCCAACATACAACGTTTTAAATTATATAGATATAGATTATATATATACACATATATACACACACACACACAGAGACACACACACAGACACAGAGACACACACACAGACACAGAGACACACACACAGACACAGAGACACACACACAGACACAGAGACACACAGAGACACACACACAGACACAGAGACACAGACACAGAGACACACACACAGACACACACACAGACAGACACACAGACACACACACACACACACACACACACACACACACACACACAGAACAGTGGCTTTTCAGGAAGACTTGTAAACTGCAAATGGTATTTAGAAAATCGATATTACACCGGGTGCGGCTGGGAGGAGAATTAACCCCGGCGCTGCCAGAGCAGCGGGCTGCTGCACAGCAATGGTACAGAACAGGTTAACAAAGGGCTGGGGGTTGTTTAAAACCTCAGGTTGGCATAGCCTGATGCAGGTAACCCAACTTCCGAGTGCCTCTGCATTCTGCACCAGGGATTGCTGGGGCCCCGTTAACATGGAAGAGAATCAGGAAGCAGAGAAGATTGTGCGCCCCCTGGCGGCCGTCTGTGTTATGACACCCAGGGACGGTCTTTAAGACAGCCTGTAGCATGGGGTATTATGGGGTAGTACGGGGTAGTACGGGGTAGTACGAGGTAGTACGAGGTAGCATGGGGTAGTACGGGGTATTATGGGGTAGTACGGGATAGCATGGGGTAGTTCGGGGTATTATGGGGTAGCATGGGGTATTATGGGGTAGTACCGGGTAGTACGAGGTAGCATGGGGTAGTACGGGGTAGGTAGAAGGCATGCTTAGAGCAGGGACAGGATACAGACAGGACACGGCCCTGTAGGGGAGAACATGGGAATGGAGAGGGGCAAGTTATGGGAGTGGAGAGGGGCAAGTTATGGGAGACTGATGGCTTTAGGGTAAAACATGAAGGGCCATGTCTCCTAACTAGTGCTAAGACCTTACAGCGCTGTTAGGCTTCCAATGGCTTAGCACTGCGGGGGAAATACGGTCCGCAGTGTCCCGTCTCCGGGCGAGGGACGCCCGCGCAGTGTCCCGTCTCCGGGCGAGGGACGCCCGCGCAGTGTCCCGTCTCCGGGCGAGGGACGCCCGCGCAGTGTCCCGTCTCCGGGCGAGGGACGCCCGCGCAGTGTCCCGTCTCTGGGCGAGGGACGCCCGCGCAGTGTCCCGTCTCTGGGCGAGGGACGCCCGCGCAGTGTCCCGTCTCCGGGCGAGGGACGCCCGCGCAGTGTCCCGTCTCCGGGCGAGGGACGCCCGCGCAGTGTCCCGTCTCCGGGCGAGGGACGCCCGCGCAGTGTCCCGTCTCTGGGCGAGGGACGCCCGCGCAGTGTCCCGTCTCTGGGCGAGGGACGCCCGCGCAGTGTCCCGTCTCTGGGCGAGGGACGCCCGCGCAGTGTCCCGTCTCCGGGCGAGGGACGCCCGCGCAGTATCGCGTCTCCGGGCGAGGGACGCCCGCGCAGTGTCGCGTCTCCGGGCGAGGGACGCCCGCGCAGTGTCCCGTCTCTGGGCGAGGGACGCCCGCGCAGTGTCCCGTCTCCGGGCGAGGGACGCCCGCGCAGTGTCCCGTCTCTGGGCGAGGGACGCCCGCGCAGTGTCCCGTCTCTGGGCGAGGGACGCCCGCGCAGTGTCCCGTCTCTGGGCGAGGGACGCCCGCGCAGTGTCCCGTCTCCGGGCGAGGGACGCCCGCGCAGTGTCGCGTCTACGGGCGAGGGACGCCCGCGCAGTATCGCGTCTCCGGGCGAGGGACGCCCGCGCAGTCTCCCGTCTCCGGGCGAGGGACGCCCGCGCAGTATCGCGTCTCCGGGCGAGGGACGCCCGCGCAGTCTCCCGTCTCCGGGCGAGGGACGCCCGCGCAGTGTCCCGTCTCCGGGCGAGGGAGTCCGGCCACGTTCAGGGGGCGCTTGGTTTAGGCGGGAGGGGGTTGAGTTGGATCTCGGTCAGACCAGGATCCGCAGGGGGAAGGAGAAGCCGGCCCCCAGGGCGAGGCCCAGCGACAGGAAGAACGCCATGATGGCTCCCGCCGTCTCCGCCTCATGTGCGGCCACTTTCCTGCAAAGGACAGAGAGACAGGGGGAGAGAACGGGAAGGGGGGGGAGAGAACGGGAAGGGGGGGGAGAAAGGGAAGGGGGGGGAGAGAACGGGAGGGGGGGGGGAGAGAACGGGAGGGGGGGAGAAAGGGAAGGGGACGGGGGCAAGAAAGGGAAAGGACAAAGGAGGGAGAAAGGGAAGGGGGGGGAGAAAGGGAGGGGGGGAGAGAAAGGGAAGGGGGGGGAGAAAGGGAAGGGGGGAGAAAGGGAAGGGGGTGGGAGAAAGGGAAGGGGGGGGGAGAAAGGGAAGGGGGGGAGAAAGGGAAGGGGGGGAGAAAGGGAAGGGGGGGAGAAAGGGAAGGGGGGGAGAAAGGGAAGGGGGGGAGAAAGGGAAGGGGGGGGAGAAAGGGAAGGGGGGAAGAAAGGGAAGGGGGGGGAGAAAGGGAAGGGGGGGGAGAAAGGGAAGGGGGGGGGAGAAAGGGAAGGGGGGGAGAAAGGGAAGGGGGGGAGAAAGGGAAGGGGGGGAGAAAGGGAAGGGGGGGAGAAAGGGAAGGGGGGGAGAAAGGGAAGGGGGGGGAGAAAGGGAAGGGGGGAAGAAAGGGAAGGGGGGGAGAAAGGGAAGGGGGGGGAGAAAGGGAAGGGGGGGGAGAAAGGGAAGGGAGGGGGAGAAAGGGAAGGGGGGAGAAAGGGAAGGGGGGGGAGAAAGGGAAGGGGGGGAGAAAGGGAAGGGGGGGAGAAAGGGAAGGGGGGGAGAAAGGGAAGGGGGGGGAGAAAGGGAAGGGGGGGAGAAAGGGAAGGGGGGGAGAAAGGGAAGGGGGGAGAGAAAGGGAAGGGGGGAAAGGGAGATGAAGTGAAGAAAGGTGAGAGTAGGTGGGTACGGGGTAGAGGGGGAGATGGAGAAAGGGGCGAGGGGGAGGGAGATAAAAGGGAAGGAGAGTGGGGAAGAACAGATAGGGAGGGAGGGAAGGTGGGAAAGAGAGAAGAAAGAGGAGAGGGAAGAAGAGAGGTATGGTGGGAGAGAGAGAAGAGAGGTATGGTGGGAGAGAGAGAAGAGAGAGGTATGGTGGGAGAGAGAGAAGAGATAGAGGAGAGGGGGGAGAGAGGAGAGATAGAGGAGAGGGGGGAGAGAGAGAAGAGAGAGGTATGGTGGGAGAGAGAGAAGAGAGAGGTATGGTGGGAGAGAGAAGAGAGAGGTATGGTGGGGAGAGAGAAGAGAACGGTACGGTGGGAGAGAGAGGAGAGATAGAGGAGAGGGGTGGGAGAGAGAGAAGAGAGAGGTATGGTGGAAGAGAGAGGAGAGATAGAGGAGAGGGAGAGAGAGAAGAGAGAGGTATGGTGGGAGAGAGAGAAGAGAGAGGTATTGTGGGAGAGAGAGGAGAGAGAGAGGAGAGAGGGGAGAGAGCACAAGGTAAGTGATGAGCATGGAATTGGGGAGAGACAGTGACTGGTTATTTGGGGGAATGAAGCATTCTGGGACAGTTACTAAATGTTGGTGTGACGGGGGGGGGGGGGGGGGCGGGTAACCAGGCTAAAAAAGGTTACCCCTGAACCCGTGGGGTCCCTGGTACCTCCATAAGCCGGGGACCGGGGATAATACCCGCTGGAAATAAAGTGACGGCTTGTTTCTGTTCCCTGAGCCCTGAACTGAGAAATGTGTGTGTCATTTTTACGGGGATATTTAGGGGGGATATTTAGGGGGGATATTTAGGGGGGATATTTAGGGGGGATATTTAGGGGGGATATTTAGGGGGGATATTTAGGGGGGATATTTGGGTAGAAATACAATTATTTTGTTTGCAGGATTTCGGGGGCCGAAGTTACCGGTACTCCCTTAATGTCCCCGGCGAGCAGGCGTGATTTGCCGGTACGCGGGGTGAATTACACCCGGGGCAACCCAGTGCCCCCCGGACTCCTGGATTTCGAGCCCAAATATCCCAAATCCATTTCCCTTATAAGGTTCCCAGCGTATACACTTTAGTAAAGTGTATGTTATAATGTTTGCTATAAGGCTCTATACAGTCAGCCAGGGCACAGCGTAGACGCCGGCATGTCTGTATAGAGTCCGGAGTTCAAAGAGGAGACGGGATGTCCACAGGTGAGAAGACCGTTTGGTGGGCGAGGACGGGCGAATAGCCATGTCCGGAGAACAAAGGGCGCCCTGTGGGGACACCTTCTGTATCTGCCGGACTTGGCGGAGCCTGCCCAGTGGGTGGCAATGAGTTAGGCGGGGGAGATAAAGCTCGTTGGCACTTCTCCCATTGGCTAAATCATATTTCCCGCTCACCCGGCGTGGCACGCCACCTCCTCTGACGTCAGCCCAGAGACGAGCCCGTTTCTATTGGCTGGCGGGGAGAAATTCCCACGCTCTGATTGGTCGCTCCTCCTTCCTCCATGCTGAGGATAGCTCAGCGGAGGGTGTGTACGGAGAAGCCCCGGTCAGAGAATCAGACCATCCGGTTACTCGGTCCGGTGAAGCGCGGGCGGCTTTTCCAAGTTGCTCTGAAATAGCCGGTTCCTCTGCTTCATTTTGAAGCCAGAAAAGCCGCCTCGCAGAGACTAAGCCCGAGCTTATAGCGCTGTCGCTGGCGACGGCGACACGGCGGGTGACGTCACCCGTCGCCACCGGCGAAAGTTATGTTTCGCCGGACGGCCGGGTCGCGGGATTTCGCCAATTTGAAAAATCAAATTTTGCCGGCTTCAGATTTTCGCGACGTCGCTTGCCGCCGGCACTATAACCGCCGCCTAAGTCCCGACTTTGGCGGCCAAGTTCTACCAATTGAAGTAGCGGTCGCGGTCAGGAGTTTCTGCCGAAAACAGTTCCAGGAGTATCGGGCCGAGGTCCCGGGCAGGAGTTTCTGCTGAATGTCGGTCCAGGACGTCCGGGACAAGGTCCCGATTAGGGACGCCCTGCACCCCGGGACGGCCCGATCTCACACCCCAGGCCCCAGTAAGTGTGTATATTTCTGTGTTTTGTGTTGTTGTGTTTCCGAGGTTTTATCCAAATACTGTAACCCCCATTTTATCGCACGGCCTTGTTTTGTCCCAAAAATATAAATGTGTTAAAAGACCCGATCTCCCGTGAGAGAGGTGTTGCTGGTAATTCTAATAAATAATATACAGTAAGCCCATTCTGTTAATGGGACGACACGTGGGGCGTGGGCGGTCACAGAGAGACTGTGGTCACAGGGAGGGACAGACACAGAGAGACTGGTCACAGGAAAGAGACAGACACAAAGAGACTGTGGTCACAGGGAAGGGAACAGACACAGAGAGACTGGTCACAGGAAAGAGACAGACACAAAGAGACTGTGGTCACAGGGAAGGGAACAGACACAGAGAGACTGTGGTCACAGGAAAGAGACAGACACAGAGAGACTGCGGTCACAGGGAGGGGCAGACACAGAGAGACTGTGGTCACAGGAAAGAGACAGACACAGAGAAACTGCGGTCACAGGGAGGGGAACAGACACAGAGAGACTGCGGTCACAGGGAGGGACAGACACAGAGAGACTTCGGTCACAGAGAGGGACAGACACAGAGAGACTGCGGTCACAGAGAGGGACAGACACAGAGAGACTGCGGTCACAGGGAGGGACAGACACACAGAGACTGCCGTCACAGAGAGGGACAGACACAGAGAGACTGCGGTCACAGGGAGGGACAGACACAGAGAGACTGCGGTCACAGGGAGGGACAGACACAGAGAGACTGCGGTCACAGGGAGGGACAGACACAGAGAGACTGCGGTCACAGGGAGGGACAGACACAGAGAGACTGCGGTCACAGAGAGGGACAGACACAGAGAGACTGCGGTCACAGAGAGGGACAGACACAGAGAGACTGCGGTCACAGGGAGGGACAGACACAGAGAGACTGCGGTCACAGGGAGGGACAGACACAGAGAGACTGCGGTCACAGGGAGGGACAGACACAGAGAGACTGCGGTCACAGGAAAGAGACAGACATAAAGACTGCAGTCACAGGAAAGGGACAGAGAGAGACTGCGGTCACAGGAAAGAGACAGACACAGAGAGACTGCGGTCACAGGAAAGAGACAGACACAGAGAGACTACAGTCACAGGAAAGGGACAGAGAGAGACTGCGGTCACAGGAAAGAGATAGACACAGAGAGACTACGGTCACAGGAAAGAGACAGACACAGAGAGACTACGGTCACAGGAAAGAGACAGACACACATTTAAATGGTGGCAGTTTGCTGCAGTAATGCAGAGTAGGAGCGGGACGCGGCTGCACACGAGGGGGTTCAGGAAGGTTACGGGGAGCCGGGTGTGTACTCACTTGGGGCCAAAGCACATGCAGAGGCTGGCGAGGTACCCATTGGACACGCCAAAGACCAACATGATGCAAATAAACCAGGCGTCATGGGCGAGGTACGGGGGGAGATTCCGCCGGGGGTGAACGTTACACAGCATGAAGAGGGGCACGAAGACCACCCGAGCCGCTACCATCACCGGGAGCAGCTTACTGTCCTTACCGGGCTGTGAGGGAGAGAGGTACAAGGGTCAGCACAGCTGCATTTAAATCATTATCCACCAGAGGGCAGCACTCCCAGCACAGCTGCATTTAAATTATTATCCAGCAGAGGGCAGCACTCCCCAGCACAGCTGCATTTAAATCATTATCCAGCAGAGGGCAGCACTCCCCAGCACAGCTGCATTTAAATTATTATCCAGCAGAGGGCAGCACTCCCCAGCACAGCTGCATTTAAATCATTATCCAGCAGAGGGCAGCACTCCCCAGCACAGCTGCATTTAAATCATTATCCAGCAGAGGGCAGCACTCCCCAGCACAGCTGCATTTAAATCATTATCCAGCAGAGGGCAGCACTCCCCAGCACAGCTGCATTTAAATTATTATCCAGCAGAGGGCAGCACTCCCCAGCACAGCTGCATTTAAATCATTATCCAGCAGAGGGCAGCACTCCCCAGCACAGCTGCATTTAAATCATTATCCAGCAGAGGGCAGCACTCCCCAGCACAGCTGCATTTAAATTATTATCCAGCAGAGGGCAGCACTCCCCAGCACAGCTGCATTTAAATTATTATCCAGCAGAGGGCAGCACTCACCAGCACAGCTGCATTTAAATTATTATCCAGCAGAGGGCAGCAGAGGGCAGCACTCCCCAGCACAGCTGCATTTAAATCATAATCCAGCAGAGGGCAGCACTCCACAGCACAGCTGCATTTAAATCATTATCCAGCAGAGGGCAGCACTTCCCAGCACAGCTGCATTTAAATCATTATCCAGCAGAGGGCAGCACTCCCCAGCACAGCTGCATTTAAATTATTATCCAGCAGAGGGCAGCACTCCCCAGCACAGCTGCATTTAAATTATTATCCAGCAGAGGGCAGCACTCCCCAGCACAGCTGCATTTAAGTCATTATACAGCAGAGGGCAGCACTCACCAGCACAGCTGCATTTAAATTATTATCCAGCAGAGGGCAGCACTCCCCAGCACAGCTGCATTTAAATTATTATCCAGCAGAGGGCAGCACTCCCCAGCACAGCTGCATTTAAATTATTATCCAGCAGAGGGCAGCACTTCCCAGCACAGCTGCATTTAAATTATTTTCCAGCAGATGGCAGCAGAGGGCAGCACTCCCCAGCACAGCTGCATTTAAATCATAATCCAGCAGAGGGCAGCACTCCACAGCACAGCTGCATTTAAATCATTATCCAGCAGAGGGCAGCACTTCCCAGCACAGCTGCATTTAAATTATTATCCAGCAGAGGGCAGCACTTCCCAGCACAGCTGCATTTAAATCATTATCCAGCAGAGGGCAGCACTCCCCAGCACAGCTGCATTTAAATTATTATCCAGCAGAGGGCAGCACTTCCCAGCACAGCTGCATTTAAATCATTATCCAGCAGAGGGCAGCACTCCCCAGCACAGCTGCATTTAAATCATTATACAGCAGAGGGCAGCACTCCCCAGCACAGCTGCATTTAAATCATAATCCAGCAGAGGGCAGCACTCCCCAGCACAGCTGCATATAAATCATTATCCAGCAGAGGCAGCACTCCCCAGCACAGCTGCATTTAAATCATTATCCAGCAGAGGGCAGCACTCCCCAGCACAGCTGCATTTAAATTATTATCCAGCAGAGGGCAGCACTCCACCGCACAGCTGCATTTAAATTATTATCCAGCAGAGGGCAGCACTCCCCAGCACAGCTGCATTTAAATCATTATCCAGCAGATGGCAGCAGAGGGCAGCACTCCCCAGCACAGCTGCATTTAAATTATTATCCAGCAGAGGGCAGCACTCCCCAGCACAGCTGCATTTAAGTCATTATACAGCAAAGGGCAGCACTACCCAGCACAGCTGCATTTAAGTCATTATCCAGCAGAGGGCAGCACTCCCCAGCACAGCTGCATTTAAATTATTATCCAGCAGAGGGCAGCACTCCCCAGCACAGCTGCATTTAAATTATTATCCAGCAGAGGGCAGCACTCCCCAGCACAGCTGCATTTAAATCATTATCCAGCAGATGGCAGCAGAGGGCAGCACTCCCCAGCACAGCTGCATTTAAATTATTATCCAGCAGAGGGCAGCACTCCCCAGCACAGCTGCATTTAAATTATTATCCAGCAGAGGGCAGCACTCACCAGCACAGCTGCATTTAAGTCATTATCCAGCAGAGGGTAGCACTCCCCAGCACAGCTGCATTTAAGTCATTATACAGCAGAGGGCAGCACTCCCCAGCACAGCTGCATTTAAATCATTATCCAGCAGATGGCAGCAGAGGGCAGCACTCCCCAGCACAGCTGCATTTAAGTCATTATACAGCAGAGGGCAGCACTCCCCAGCACAGCTGCATTTAAATTATTATCCAGCAGAGGGCAGCACTCCCCAGCACAGCTGCATTTAAATTATTATCCAGCAGACGGCAGCACTCCCCAGCAATGCTGCATTTAAATCATTATCCAGCAGATGGCAGCAGACGGCAGCACTCCCCAGCAATGCTGCATTTAAATCATTATCCAGCAGATGGCAGCAGAGGGCAGCACTCCCCAGCACAGCTGCATTTAAGTCATTATACAGCAGAGGGCAGCACTCCCCAGCACAGCTGCATTTAAATCATTATACAGCAGAGGGCAGCACTCCCCAGCACAGCTGCATTTAAATTATTATCCAGCAGAGGGCAGCACTCCCCAGCACAGCTGCATTTAAGTCATTATACAGCAGAGGGCAGCACTCCCCAGCACAGCTGCATTTAAGTCATTATCCAGCAGAGGGCAGCACTCCCCAGCACAGCTGCATTTAAATTATTATCCAGCAGAGGGCAGCACTCCCCAGCACAGCTGCATTTAAATCATTATCCAGCAGATGGCAGCAGAGGGCAGCACTCCCCAGCACAGCTGCATTTAAATTATTATCCAGCAGAGGGCAGCACTCACCAGCACAGCTGCATTTAAGTCATTATCCAGCAGAGGGTAGCACTCCCCAGCACAGCTGCATTTAAATCATTATCCAGCAGATGGCAGCAGAGGGCAGCACTCCCCAGCACAGCTGCATTTAAATTATTATCCAGCAGAGGGCAGCACTCCCCAGCACAGCTGCATTTAAGTCATTATACAGCAGAGGGCAGCACTCCCCAGCACAGCTGCATTTAAATTATTATCCAGCAGAGGGCAGCACTCCCCAGCACAGCTGCATTTAAATTATTATCCAGCAGAGGGCAGCACTCCCCAGCACAGCTGCATTTAAATCATTATCCAGCAGATGGCAGCAGAGGGCAGCACTCCCCAGCACAGCTGCATTTAAATTATTATCCAGCAGAGGGCAGCACTCCCCAGCACAGCTGCATTTAAGTCATTATACAGCAGATGGCAGCACTACCCAGCACAGCTGCATTTAAATCATAATCCAGCAGAGGGCAGCACTCCCCAGCACAGCTGCATTTAAATTATTATCCAGCAGAGGGCAGCACTCCCCAGCACAGCTGCATTTAAGTCATTATACAGCAAAGGGCAGCACTCCCCAGCACAGCTGCATTTAAGTCATTATCCAGCAGAGGGCAGCACTCCCCAGCACAGCTGCATTTAAATTATTATCCAGCAGAGGGCAGCACTCCCCAGCACAGCTGCATTTAAATCATTATCCAGCAGATGGCAGCAGAGGGCAGCACCCCCCAGCACAGCTGCATTTAAATTATTATCCAGCAGAGGGCAGCACTCCCCATGAGTGTCTGTATATAACACACAGACCTGTAACACGGCTCACACTCCGGGGAGGGGGAGTATGAGTGTCTGTATATAACACACAGACCTGTAACACGGCTCACACTCCGGGGAGGGGGAGTATGAGTGTCTGTATATAACACACAGACCTGTAACACGGCTCACACTCCGGGGAGGGGGAGTATGAGTGTCTGTATATAACACACAGACCTGTAACACGGCTCACACTCTGGGGAGGGGGAGTATGAGTGTCTGTATATAACACACAGACCTGTAACACACTCCGGGGAGGGGAAGTATGAGTGTCTGTATATAACACACAGACCTGTAACACACTCACACTCAGGGGAGGGGAGTATGAGTGTCTGTATATAACACACAGACCTGTAACACACTCCGGGGAGGGGGAGTATGAGTGTCTGTAACACAGTCCTGTAACACACACACACAGGGGAGGGGTTTATGAGTGTCTGTATATAACACACAGACCTGTAACACGACTCACACTCCGGGGAGGGGGAGTATGAGTGTCTGTATATAACACACAGACCTGTAACACGGCTCACACTCCGGGGAGGGGGAGTATGAGTGTCTGTATATAACACACAGTCCTGTAACACACTCCGGGGAGGGGGAGTATGAGTGTCTGTAGATAACACACAGACCTGTAACACGGACACTCTGGGGAGGGGGAGTATGAGTGTCTGTATATAACACACAGACCTGTAACACACTCACACTCCGGAGAGGGGGAGTATGAGTGTCTGTATATAACACACAGACCTGTAACACAGCTCACACTCCGGGGAGGGGGAGTATGAGTGTCTGTAGATAACACACAGACCTGTAACACGGCTCACACTCCGGGGGGGGGAGTATGAGTGTCTGTATATAACACACAGACCTGTAACACACTCCGGGGAGGGGAAGTATGAGTGTCTGTAGATAACACACAGTCCTGTAACACACTCACACTCTGGGGAGGGGGAGTATGAGTGTCTGTAGATAACACAGACCTGTAACACGGCTCACACTCCGGGGGGGGGAGTATGAGTGTCTGTATATAACACACAGACCTGTAACACAGCTCACACTCCGGGGAGGGGGAGTATGAGTGTCTGTATATAACACACAGACCTGTAACACAGCTCACACTCCGGGGAGGGGGAGTATGAGTGTCTGTATATAACACAGACCTGTAACACAGCTCACACTCTGGGGAGGGGGAGTATGAGTGTCTGTATACAACACACAGACCTGTAACACAGCTCACACTCGGGGGAGGGGGAGTATGAGTGTCTGTATACAACACACAGACCTGTAACACGGCTCACACTCCGGGGAGGGGAAGTATGAGTGTCTGTATATAACACACAGACCTGTAACACGGCTCACACTCTGGGGAGGGGGAGTATGAGTGTCTGTATATAACACAGACCTGTAACACAGCTCACACTCTGGGGAGGGGGAGTATGAGTGTCTGTATACAACACACAGACCTGTAACACAGCTCACACTCGGGGGAGGGGGAGTATGAGTGTCTGTATACAACACACAGACCTGTAACACGGCTCACACTCCGGGGAGGGGAAGTATGAGTGTCTGTATATAACACACAGACCTGTAACACGGCTCACACTCTGGGGAGGGGGAGTATGAGTGTCTGTATACAACACACAGACCTGTAACACGGCTCACACTCCGGGGAGGGGGAGTATGAGTTTCTGTAGATAACAGAGACCTGTAACAGTGGGCTCGCGGGGGGCGGGGGAGGGTGACAGTGGGCTCGCGGGGGGGGGGGGGGAGGGTGACAGTGGGCTCGCGGGGGGGGGGGAGGGTGACAGTGGGCTCGCGGGGGGGGGGGGGGGAGGGTGACAGTGGGCTTGCGGGGGGGGGGAGGGTGACAGTGGGCTCGCGGGGGGGAGGGTGATAGTGGGCTCGCGGGGGGGGGGCGGGGGAGGGTGACAGTGGGCTCGCGGGGGGGGAGGGGCGGGGGAGGGTGACAGTGGGCTCGCGGGGGGGCGGGGGAGGGTGACAGTGGGCTCGCGGGGGGGGAGGGTGACAGTGGGCTTGCGGGGGAGGGGGGCGTGGGAGGGTGACATTGGGCTTGCGGGGGGGCAGGGGAGGGTGACAGTGGGCTCGCGGGGGGGAGGGTGACAGTGGGCTCGCGGGGGGGGAGGGGCGGGGGGAGGGTGACAGTGGGCTCGCGGGGGGGGCGGGGGAGGGTGACAGTGGGCTCGCGGGGGGGCGGGGGAGGGTGACAGTGGGCTCGCGGGGGGGGCGGGGGAGGGTGACAGTGGGCTCGCGGGGGGGGAGGGTGACAGTGGGCTTGCGGGGGAGAGCAGAAAGCCGCCGCGGGCCGTACAGCGAGTGCAGGCCTGGTGTACAGAGTAACCTCTGTATAAGATGCCTGTATGTGGTTCCTGTCTGTATTTAGCTGCACGTGACGGTCACGCCGTCTTCCCAGGTTATTTCTGTTTGTTTACAAGTAATTGGATATGGTCCGTTCTGTTACTCCCTGTTACCCACACTCCCTCTGTTACTCCCTGTTACCCACACTCCCTCTGTTACTCCCTGTTACCCACGCTCCCTCTGTTACTCCCTGTTACCCACGCTCCCTCTGTTACTCCCTGTTACCCACGCTCCCTCTGTTACTCCCTGTTACCCACGCTCCCTCTGTTACTCCCTGTTACCCACGCTCCCTCTGTTACTCTCTGTTACCCACGCTCCCTCTGTTACTCCCTGTTATCCACGCTCCCTCTGTTACTCCCTGTTACCCACGCTCCCTCTGTTACTCCCTGTTACCCACGCTCCCTCTGTTACTCCCTGTTACCCACGCTCCCTCTGTTACTCCCTGTTACCCACGCTCCCTCTGTTACTCCCTGTTACCCACGCTCCCTCTGTTACTCCCTGTTACCCACGCTCCCTCTGTTACTCCCTGTTACCCACGCTCCCTCTGTTACTCCCTGTTACCCACGCTCCCTCTGTTACTCCCTGTTACCCACGCTCCCTCTGTTACTCCCTGTTACCCACGCTCCCTCTGTTACTCCCTGTTACCCACACTCCCTCTGTTACTCCCTGTTACCCACACTCCCTCTGTTACTCCCTGTTACCCACGCTCCCTCTGTTACTCCCTGTTACCCACGCTCCCTCTGTTACTCCCTGTTACCCACGCTCCCTCTGTTACTCCCTGTTACCCACGCTCCCTCTGTTACTCCCTGTTACCCACGCTCCCTCTGTTACTCCCTGTTACCCACGCTCCCTCTGTTACTCCCTGTTACCCACACTCCCTCTGTTACTCCCTGTTACCCACGCTCCCTCTGTTACTCCCTGTTACCCACGCTCCCTCTGTTACTCCCTGTTACCCACGCTCCCTCTGTTACTCCCTGTTACCCACGCTCCCTCTGTTACTCCCTGTTACCCACGCTCCCTCTGTTACTCCCTGTTACCCACGCTCCCTCTGTTACTCCCTGTTACCCACGCTCCCTCTGTTACTCCCTGTTACCCACACTCCCTCTGTTACTCCCTGTTACCCACACTCCCTCTGTTACTCCGTTACCCACACTCCCTCTGTTACTCCCTGTTACCCACGCTCCCTCTGTTACTCCCTGTTACCCACGCTCCCTCTGTTACTCCCTGTTACCCACGCTCCCTCTGTTACTCCCTGTTACCCACGCTCCCTCTGTTACTCCCTGTTACCCACGCTCCCTCTGTTACTCCATTACCCACACTCCCTCTGTTACTCCCTGTTACCCACGCTCCCTCTGTTACTCCCTGTTACCCACGCTCCCTCTGTTACTCCCTGTTACCCACGCTCCCTCTGTTACTCCCTGTTACCCACGCTCCCTCTGTTACTCCCTGTTACCCACGCTCCCTCTGTTACTCCCTGTTACCCACGCTCCCTCTGTAACTCCCTGTTACCCACGCTCCCTCTGTTACTCCCTGTTACCCACGCTCCCTCTGTTACTCCCTGTTACCCACGCTCCCTATGTTACTCCCTGTTACCCACGCTCCCTCTGTTACTCCCTGTTACCCACGCTCCCTCTGTTACTCCGTTACCCACGCTCCCTCTGTTACTCTCTGTTACCCACGCTCCCTGTGTTACTCCCTGTTACCCACGCTCCCTCTGTTACTCCCTGTTACCCACGCTCCCTCTGTTACTCCCTGTTACCCACGCTCCCTCTGTTACTCCCTGTTACCCACGCTCCCTCTGTTACTCCCTGTTACCCACGCTCCCTCTGTTACTCCCTGTTACCCACGCTCCCTCTGTTACTCCCTGTTACCCACGCTCCCTCTGTTACTCCCTGTTACCCACGCTCCCTCTGTTACTCCCTGTTACCCACGCTCCCTCTGTTACTCCCTGTTACCCACGCTCCCTCTGTTACTCCCTGTTACCCACGCTCCCTCTGTTACTCCCTGTTACCCACGCTCCCTCTGTTACTCCCTGTTATCCACGCTCCCTCTGTTACTCCGTTATCCACGCTCCCTCTGTTACTCCCTGTCACCCACGCTCCCTCTGTTACTCCCTGTTACCCATGCTTCCTCTGTTACTCCGTTACCCATGCTCCCTCTGTTACTCCCTGTTACCCATGCTCCCTCTGTTACTCCCTGTTACCCACGCTCCCTCTGTTACTCCCTGTTACCCACGCTCCCTCTGTTACTCCCTGTTACCCACGCTCCCTCTGTTACTCCCTGTTACCCACGCTCCCTGTTACACCCTGTTACCCACGCTCCCTGTTACTCCCTCTTATCCACGCTCCCTCTGTTACTCCTTGTTACCCACGCTCCCTCTGTTACTCCCGGTTACCCACGCTCCCTCTGTTACTCCCTGTTACCCACGCTCCCTCTGTTACTCCCTGTTACCCACGCTCCCTCTGTTACTCCCTATTATCCACGCTCCCTCTGTTACTCCCTGTCATCCACGCTCACTGTTACTCCCTGTCACCCACGCTCACTGTTACTCCGTCACCCACGCTCACTGTTACTCCGTTACCCACGCTCACTGTTACTCCGTTACCCACGCTCACTGTTACTCCGTTACCCACGCTCACTGTTACTCCGTTACCCACGCTCACTGTTACCCACGCTCACTGTTACTCCCTGTGACCCACGCTCCCTCTGTTACTCCCCGTGACCAGTATCAGACCCACGCTCCCTCTGTTACTCCCTGTGGCCAGGATCAGACCCACGCTCCCTCTGTTACTCCCCGTGGCCAGGATCAGACCCACGCTCCCTCAGTTACTCCCCGTGGCCAGGATCAGACCCACGCTCCCTCTGTTTCTCCCCGTGGCCAGGATCAGACCCACGCTCCCTCTGTTACTCCCTGTGGCCAGGATCAGACCCACGCTCCCTCTGTTACTCCCTGTGGGCAGGATCAGACCCACGCTCCCTCTGTTACTCCCCGTGGCCAGGATCAGACCCACGCTCCCTCTGTTACTCCCTGTTACCCACGCTCCCTCTGTTACTCCCTGTTACCCACGCTCCCTCTGTTACTCCCTGTTATCCACGCTCCCTGTTACTCCCTGTTACCCACGCTCCCTCTGTTACTCCCTGTTGCCCACGCTCCCTCTGTTACTCCCCGTGGTCAGGATCAGACCCACACTCCCTCTGTTACTCCCTGTGGCCAGGATCAGACCTACGCTCCCTCTGTTACTCCCTGTGACCAATGCTCAGTTACTCCCTGTTACCCACGCTCCCTCTGTTACGCCCCGTGGCCAGGATCAGGGCCACGCTCCCTCTGTTACTCCCTGTGACCAATGCTCAGTTACTCCATGTTACCCAAGCTCCCTCTGTTACTCCCTGTGGCCAGTATGACCCACACTCCCTCTGTTACTCCTTGTGGCCAGGATCAGGGCCACGCTCCCTCTGTTACTCCCTGTGGCCAGGATCAGACCCACGCTCCTTCTGTTACTCCCCGTGGCCAGGATCTGACCCACGCTCCCTCTGTTACTCCCCGTGGCCAGGATCAGACCCACGCTCCCTCTGTTACTCCCCGTGGCCAGGATCAGATCCACGCTCCCTCTGTTACTCCCCATGGCCAGGATCAGACCCACGCTCCCTCTGTTACTCCCCGTGGCCAGGATCAGACCCACGCTCCCTCTGTTACTCCCCGTGGCCAGGATCAGACCCACGCTCCCTCTGTTACTCCCCGTGGCCAGGATCAGACCCACGCTCCCTCTGTTACTCCCCGTGGCCAGGATCAGACCCACGCTCCCTCTGTTACTCCCCGTGTCCAGGATCAGACCCACGCTCCCTCTGTTACTCCCTGTTACCCACGCTCCCTCTGTTACTCCCTGTTACCCACGCTCCCTCTGTTACTCCCTGTTATCTACGCTCCCTCTGTTACTCCCTGTTACCCACGCTCCCTCTGTTACTCCCTGTTATCCACGCTCCCTCTGTTACTCCCTGTGACCAATGCTCAGTTATTCCCTGTTACCCACGCTCCCTCTGTTACTCCCTGTGGCCAGGATCAGAGCCACACTCCCTGTGGCCAGGATCAGACCCACGCTCCCTCTGTTACTCCCTGTGACCAATGCTCAGTTACTCCCTGTTACCCACGCTCCCTCTGTTACTCCCTGTGGCCAGGATCAGGGCCACGCTCCCTCTGTTACTCCCCGTGGCCAGGATCAGACCCACGCTCCCTCTGTTACTCCCTGTGGCCAGGATCAGACCCACGCTCCCTCTGTTACTCCCTGTGGCCAGGATCAGACCCACGCTCCCTCTGTTACTCCCTGTGACCAATGCTCAGTTACTCCCTGTTACCCACGCTCCCTCTGTTACTCCCCGTGGCCAGGATCAGGGCCACGCTCCCTCTGTTACTCCCTGTGGCCAGGATCAGACCCACGCTCCCTCTGTTACTCCCTGTGACCAATGCTCAGTTACTCCCTGTTACCCACGCTCCCTCTGTTACTCCCTGTGGCCAGGATCAGGGCCACGCTCCCTCTGTTACTCCTTGTGGCCAGGATCAGACCCACGCTCCCTCTGTTACTCCCTGTGGCCAGTATGACCCACACTCCCTCTGTTACTCCCTGTGGCCAGGAACAGACCCACGCTCCCTCTGTTACTCTCTGTGGCCAGGATCAGGGCCACGCTCCCTCTGTTACTCCCTGTGGCCAGGATCAGACCCACGCTCCCTCTGTTACTCCCTGTGGCCAGGATCAGGGCCACGCTCCCTATGTTACTCCCTGTGGCCAGGATCAGACCCACGCTCCCTCTGTTACTCCCCGTGGCCAGGATCAGACCCACGCTCCCTCTGTTACTCCCCGTGGCCAGGATCAGACCCACGCTCCCTCTGTTACTCCCCGTGGCCAGGATCAGACCCACGCTCCCTCTGTTACTCCCCGTGGCCAGGATCAGACCCACGCTCCCTCTGTTACTCCCTGTGGCCAGGATCAGACCCACGCTCCCTCTGTTACTCCCCATGGCCAGGATCAGACCCACGCTCCCTCTGTTACTCCCTGTTACCCACGCTCCCTCTATTACTCCCTGTTATCCACGCTCCCTCTGTTACTCCCTGTTACCCACGCTCCCTCTGTTACTCCCTGTTACCCACGCTCCCTCTGTTACTCCCTGTGACCAATGCTCAGTTACTCCCTGTTACCCACGCTCCCTCTGTTACTCCCTGTGACCAATGCTCAGTTACTCCCTGTTACCCACGCTCCCTCTGTTACTCCCCGTGGCCAGGATCAGGGCCACGCTCCCTCTGTTACTCCCTGTGGCCAGGATCAGACCCACGCTCCCTATGTTACTCCCTGTGACCAATGCTCAGTTACTCCCTGTTACCCACGCTCCCTCTGTTACTCCCTGTGGCCAGGATCAGACCCACGCTCCCTCTGTTACTCCCCGTGGCCAGTATCAGACCCACGCTCCCTCTGTTACTCCCCGTGGCCAGGATCAGACCCACGCTCCCTCTGTTACTCCCTGTGACCAATGCTCAGTTACTCCCTGTTACCCACGCTCCCTCTGTTACTCCCTGTGGCCAGGATCAGACCCACGCTCCCTCTGTTACTCCCCGTGGCCAGTATCAGACCCACGCTCCCTCTGTTACTCCCCGTGGCCAGGATCAGACCCACGCTCCCTATGTTACTCCCTGTGGCCAATGCTCAGTTACTCCCTGTTACCCACGCTCCCTCTGTTACTCCGTGTCCACGCGGTGGTGAAAGTGTGCGCAGGATATGCCGGTGCTGACAGTGTGCGCAGGATATGCCGGTGCTGACAGTGTGCGCAGGATATGTCGGTGCTGACAGTGTGCGCAGGATATGCCGGTGCTGACAGTGTGCGCAGGATATGCCGGTGCTGACAGTGTGCGCATGATATGCCGGTGCTGACAGTGTGCGCAGGATATGCCGGTGCTGACAGTGTGCGCAGGATATGCCGGTGCTGACAGTTTGCGCAGGATATGCCGGTGCCGACAGTGTGCGCAGGATATGCCAGTGCCGACAGTGTGCGCAGGATATGCCGGTGCCGACAGTGTGCGCAGGATATGCCGGTGCTGACAGTGTGCGCAGGATATGCCGGTGCTGACAGTGTGCGCAGGATATGCCGGTGCTGACAGTGTGCGCAGGATATGCCGGTGCTGACAGTGTGCGCAGGATATGCCGGTGCTGACAGTGTGCGCAGGATATGCCGGTGCTGACAGTGTGCGCAGGATATGCCGGTGCTGACAGTGTGCGCAGGATATGCCGGTGCTGACAGTGTGCGCAGGATATGCCGGTGCTGACAGTGTGCGCAGGATATGCCGGTGCTGACAGTGTGCGCAGGATATGCCGGTGCTGACAGTGTGCGCAGGATATGCCGGTGGTGACAGTGTGCGCAGGATATGCCGGTGCTGACAGTGTGCGCAGGATATGCCGGTGCTGACAGTGTGCGCAGGATATGCCGGTGCTGACAGTGTGCGCAGGATATGCCGGTGCTGACAGTGTGCGCAGGATATGCCGGTGCTGACAGTGCGCGCAGGATATGCCGGTGCTGACAGTGCGCGCAGGATATGCCGGTGCTGACAGTGTGTGCGGCGCTCACCACTCACCCACATGCAGACGGCAGTGAGGCTCCGCCCCGCCCAGTCACACAGGTTAAACAGCAGGAAGCAGGAGACTGGGATAAAGTATGTACCTGCATAGGGGAATACATGATGCAACATATAATGGTACTGAGTATGCTGCCAATCACAGCTCCTGTACGTCTCTCCTGCACAGCTGCTGCTGCCTGCCGACTTATAGAGTGGGGCCGAGTGTCTCTCTACCCATCTCCCTCCCTCACACCAATGGTTCCCTCCCTCTCTCGCCCTATCCTGCCAGTAATACCCCCCTACCCCCCCAATGGTTCCCCCCCTCTCGCCCTATCCTGCCAGTAATACCCCCCTACCCCCCCAATGGTTCCCCCCCTCTTGCCCTATCCGGCCAGTATACCCCCCTATCCCCCAGTAGTTCCCCCCCTCGCCCTATCCTGCCAGTATACCCCCCTACCCCCATAATGGTTCCCCCCCTCTCGCCCTATCCTGCCAGTATACCCCCCTATCCCCCAGTGGTTCCCCCCCTCTCGCCCTATCCTGCCAGTATACCCCCCTATCCCCCAGTGGTTCCCCCCTCTCGCCCTATCCTGCCAGTATACCCCCCTATCCCCCAGTGGTTCCCCCCCTCTCGCCCTATCCTGCCAGTATACCCCCCTATCCCCCAGTGGTTCCCCCCCTCTCGCCCTATCCTGCCAGTATACGCCCCTATCCCCCAGTGGTTCCCCCCCTCTCGCCCTATCCTGCCAGTATACCCCCCTATCCCCCAGTGGTTCCCCCCCTCTCGCCCTATCCTGCCAGTATACCCCCCTATCCCACAGTGGTACTCACCCCAATTACTGGTGCCAGCGATAGAGGACTTTGTATCCGCGGTGACTGCCGGGAAGATCCCGATGGTGACGGTGAACACGAAGCAGACAGACAGCGCCAGCACCCACATCTGAGGGGAACCGTATATATGTGATATATATATATATAGCCAACAAAGAATATCACGTGTGAGCACGTTCACATGTCTGAGACAGGGCTGCACCCCTGCACCCCCACATTATCACCTCACATACAGTGCTCCCACTGCAGCAAGGGATTCTGGGAAATGACATGCAAATGAGCACACACCTTTTGTCTCAAGACCAATGAGACATGAGAAGGTCTTCACCCCACACAGTGTGGCCGTGAGACAAAAGGTGACACATTGTGTGCTCATTTGCATGTATACATATAGTGGATATAGGGTGGGTATATGGGGTGTGGGGGAGGGATATAGGATGGGTATATGGGGTGTGGGGGAGGGGATATAGGATGGGTATATGGGGTGTGGTGGAGGGGATATAGGATGGGTATATGGGGTGTGGTGGATGGGATATAGGATGGGTATATGGGGTGTGGGGGAGGGGATATAGGATGGGTATATGGGGTGTGGGGGAGGGGATATAGGATGGGGGTATGGGGTGTGGTGGATGGGATATAGGATGGGTATATGGGGTGTGGGGGAGGGGATATAGGATGGGTATATGGGGTGTGGGGGAGGGGATATAGGATGGGAGTATGGGGGAGGGGATATAGGATGGGTATATGGGGTGTGGGGGAGGGATATAGGATGGGTATATGGGGTGTGGGGGAGGGGATATAGGATGGGTATATGGGGTGTGGGGGAGGGGATATAGGATGGGTATATGGGGTGTGGGGGAGGGAATATAGGATGGGTATATGGGGTGTGGGGGAGGGATATAGGATGGGTATATGGGGTGTGGGGGAGGGATATAGGATGGGTATATGGGGTGTGGGGGAGGGGATATAGGATGGGTATATGGGGTGTGGGGGAGGGGATATAGGATGGGGGTATGGGGGAGGGGATATAGGATGGGTATATGGGGTGTGGGGGAGGGATATAGGATGGGTATATGGGGTGTGGGGGAGGGGATATAGGATGGGTATATGGGGTGTGGGGGAGGGGATATAGGATGGGTATATGGGGTGTGGTGGATGGGATATAGGATGGGTATATGGGGTGTGGGGGATGGGATATAGGATGGGTATATGGGGTGTGGGGGAGGGGATATAGAATGGGTATATGGGGTGTGGGGGAGGGGATATAGGATGGGTATATGGGGTGTGGGGGAGGGATATAGGATGGGTATATGGGGTGTGGGGGAGGGGATATAGGATGGGTATATGGGGTGTGGGGGAGGGGACATAGGATGGGTATATGGGGTGTGGGGGAGGGGACATAGGATGGGTATATGGGGTGTGGGGGAGGGGATATAGGATGGGTATATGGGGTGTGGGGGAGGGGATATAGGATGGGTATATGGGGTGTGGGGGAGGGGATATAGGATGGGTATATGGGGTGTGGTGGATGGGATATAGGACGGGTATATGGGGTGTGGGGGAGGGAATATAGGACGGGTATATGGGGTGTGGGGGAGGGATATAGGATGGGTATATGGGGTGTGGGGGAGGGGATATAAGATGGGTATATGGGGTGTGGGACAGGGGATATAGGATGGGTATATGGGGTGTGGGGGAGGGGATATAGCATGGGTATATGGGGTGTGGGGGAGGGGATATAGGATGGGTATATGGGGTGTGGGGGAGGGGATATAGGATGGGTATATGGGGTGTGGGGGAGGGGATATAGGATGGGTATATGGGGTGTGGGGGAGGGGATATAGGATGGGGGTATGGGGGAGGGGATATAGGATGGGTATATGGGGTGTGGGGGAGGGATATAGGATGGGTATATGGGGTGTGGGGGAGGGATATAGGATGGGTGTATGGGGTGTGGGGGAGGGGATATAGAATGGGTATATGGGGTGTGGGGGAGGGGATATAGGATGGGTATATGGGGTGTGGGGGAGGGATATAGGATGGGTATATGGGGTGTGGGGGAGGGGATATAGGATGGGTGTATGGGGTGTGGGGGAGGGGATATAGGATGGGTATATGGGGTGTGGGGGAGGGGATATAGGATGGGTATATGGGGTGTGGGGGAGGGGATATAGGATGGGTATATGGGGTGTGGGGGAGGGGATATAAGATGGGTATATGGGGTGTGGGGGAGGGGATATAGGATGGGTATATGGGGTGTGGGGGAGGGGATATAAGATGGGTATATGGGGTGTGGGGGAGGGGATATAGGATGGGTATATGGGGTGTGGGGGAGGGGATATAGGATGGGTATATGGGGTGTGGAGGAGGGGTATAGGATGGGTATATGGGGTGTGGGGGAGGGGATATAGGATGGGTATATGGGGTGTGGGGGAGGGGATATAGGATGGGTATATGGGGTGTGGGGGAGGGGATATAGGATGGGTATATGGGGTGTGGGGGAGGGGATATAGGATGGGTATATGGGGTGTGGGGGAGGGGATATAGGATGGGTATATGGGGTGTGGGGGAGGGGATATAGGATGGGTATATGGAGGAGGGGATATAGGATGGGAATATGGGGTGTGGGGGAGGGGATATAGGATGGGTATATGGGGTGTGGGGGAGGGGATATAGGATGGGTGTATGGGGTGTGGGGGAGGTGATATAGGATGGGTATATGGGGGAGGGGATATAGGATGGGTATTTGGGGTGTGGGGGAGGGGATATAGGATGGGTATATGGGGTGTGGGGGAGGAGATATAGGATGGGTATATGGGGTGTGGGGGAGGGGATATAGGATGGGTATATGGGGTGTGGGGGAGGGGATATGTGATGGGTGTATGGGGTGTGGGGGAGGGGATATAGGATGGGTGTATGGGGTGTGGGGGAGGGGATATAGGATGGGTGTATGGGGTGTGGGGGAGGGGATATGCGGTGTGGGGGAGGGGATATAGGATGGGTATATGGGTGTGGGGGAGGGGATATAGGAAGGGTATATGGGGTGTGTAGGAGGGGATATAGGATGGGTATATGGGGTATATGCGAGGGGATATAGGATGGGTATAGGGGGTGTGGGGGAGGGGATATAGGATGGGTATATGGTGTGTGGGGGAGGGGATATAAGATTGGTATATGGGGATATAGGATGGGTGTATGGGGATATAGGATGGGTGTATGGGGTGTGGGGGAGGAGATATAGGATGGGTATATGGGGTGTGGGGGAGGGGATATAGGATGGGTATATGGGGTGTGGGGGAGGGGATATAGGTTGAGTATATGGGGCGTGGGGGAGGGGATAAAGGATCGGTATATGGGGTGTGGGGGAGGGGATATAGGATGGGTATATGGGATGTGGGGGAGGGATATAGGATGGGTATATGGGGTGTGGGGGAGGGGATATAGGATGGGTGTATGGGGTGTGGGGGAGGGGATATAGGATGGGTATATGGGGTGTGGGGGAGGGGATATAGGATGGGTATATGGGGTGTGGGGGAGGGGATATAGGATGGGTATATGGGGTGTGGGGGAGGGGATATAGGATGGGTATATGGGGTGTGGGGGAGGGGATATAGGATGGGTATATGGGGTGTGGGGAGGGGATATAGGATGGGTATATGGGGTGTGGAGGAGGGGTATAGGATGGGTATATGGGGTGTGGGGGAGGGGATATAGGATGGGTATATGGGGTGTGGGGGAGGAGATATAGGATGGGTATATGGGGTGTGGGGGAGGGGATATAGGATGGGTATATGGGGTGTGGGGGAGGGGATATAGGATGGGTATATGGGGTGTGGGGGAGGGGATATAGGATGGGTATATGGGGTGTGGGGGAGGGGATATAGGATGGGTGTATGGGGTGTGGGGGAGGGGATATAGGATGGGTATATGGGGATATAGGATGGGTGTATAGGGTGTGGGGGAGGAGATATAGGATGGGTATATGGGGTGTGGGGGAGGGGATATAGGATGGGTATATGGGATGTGGGGGAGGGGATATAGGATGGGTATATGGGAGGGGATATAGGATGGGTATATGGGGCGTGGGGGAGGGGATATAGGATCGGTATATGGGGTGTGGGGGAGGGGATATAGGATGGGTATATGAGGTGTGGGGGAGGGATATAGGATGGGTATATGGGGTGTGGGTGAGGGATATAGGATGGGTATATGGGGTGTGGGGGAGGGGATATAGGATGGGTATATGGGGTGTGGGGGAGGGGATATAGGATGGGTATATGGGGTGTGGGGGAGGGGATATAGGATGGGTATATGGGGTGTGGGGGAGGGGATATAGGATGGGTATATGGGGTGTGGGGGAGGGGATATAGGATGGGTATATGGGGTGTGGGGGAGGGGATATAGGATGGGTATATGGGGTGTGGGGGAGGGGATATAGGATGGGTATATGGGGTGTGGGGGAGGGGATATAGATGGGTATATGGGGAGGGGGAGGGGATATAGGATGGGTATATGGGGTGTGGTGGATGGGATATAGGATGGGTATATGGGGTGTGGGGGAGGGAATATAGGATGGGTATATGGGGTGTGGGGGAGGGATATAGGATGGGTATATGGGGTGTGGGGGAGGGGATATAAGATGGGTATATGGGGTGTGGGGGAGGGGATATAGGATGGGTATATGGGGTGTGGGGGAGGGGATATAGGATGGGTATATGGGGTGTGGGGGAGGGGATATAGGATGGGTATATGGGGTGTGGTGGAGGGATATAGGATGGGGGTATGGAGGGATGGAGGGTGTGGGGAGGGATATAGATGGTATATGGGGTGTGGGGGAGGGATATAGGATGGGTATATGGGGTGTGGGGGAGGGATATAGGATGGGTATATGGGTGTGGGGAGGGATATAGGATGGGTATATGGGGTGTGGGGAGGGGATATAGAATGGGTATATGGGGTGTGGGGGAGGGATAGGATGGGTATATGGGGTGTGGGGAGGGATATAGATGGGTATATGGGGTGTGGGGGAGGGGATATAGGAATGGGTATATGGGTGTGGGGGAGGGGATATAGGAATGGGTATATGGGGTGTGGGGGAGGGACTATAGGATGGGTATATGGGTGTGGGGAGGGGATATAGGATGGTATATGGGGTGTGGGGGAGGGGATATAGGATGGGTATATGGGGTGTGGGAGGGATATAGGATGGGTATATGGGGTGTGGGGGAGGGGATATAGGATGGGTATATGGGGTGTGGGGAGGGGATATAGGATGGGATATGGGGTGTGGGGGAGGGATATAGGATGGGTATGGGGGTGGGGAGGAATAGGATGGGTATATGGGGTGTGGGGGAGGGATATAGGATGGGGTATGGGGGAGGGAGGATATAGGATGGTTATATGGGTGTGGGAGGATATAGGATGGGTATTGGGGTGTGGGAGGGATTAAGATGGTATATGTGGTGTGAGATATAAGATGGTATATGGTGTGGGGAGGTTTATATGGGTATATGGGGGGGTGTGGAATATAGGATGGGTATATGGTGTGGAGGGATATAGGATGGGTATATGGGTGTGGGGGAGGGATATAGGATGGGTATATGGGGTGTGGAGAGGGGATATAGGATGGGTATATGGGGTGTGGGGAGGGATATAGATGGGTATATGGGGTATTGGGGAGGGGATATAGATGGGTATATGGGGTGTGGGGGAGGGGATATAGATGGGTATATGGGTGTGAGGGGGGAATAGGATGGGTATATGGGTGTGTGGGGGAAGGGGATTATTAGATGGGTTATGTGGAGGGAAATTGATGTGTAAGGGTGGGGAGATATAGGCAGGGTATATGGGGTGTGGGGAGGGATATAGGATGGGTATATGGGGTGTGGAGGAGGGGATATAGGATGGGTATATGGTGGTGTGGGGGAGGGGTATAGATGGGGGTATGGGGTGTGGGGGAGGGGATATAGGATGGGTATGGGGTGTGGGGAGGGATATAGGATGGGTATATGGGGTGTGGGGAGGGGATATAGGATGGGTATATGGGGTGTGGGGGAGGGGATATAGGATGGGTATATGGGTGTGGGGGAGGGGATTTAGATGGGGTTATGGGGTGTGGGGGAGGGGATCTTTAGATGGGTATAGGGGTGTGGGGGAGGGATATAGATGGTATATGGGGTGTGGGGGAGGGGATATAGGATGGGTATATGGGGTGTGGAGGAGGGATATAGATGGGTATATGGGTGTGGGGGAG